>NC_091846.1:60367060-60670090 GCF_037783145.1 Equus przewalskii
ATGTAAATGCCTTGTAATATGAATGAATGTATGTTTTTCCAGAAATATTAATCAATGATACAATCTTCATAAGGTTTAAGTAGACTACACTTTATTTCTACTTAGCAGCATTCAGTATAATTTATCACATTTCTATTATGTCACAGTCAACACATATGCAAACTCCAACAACCAAATTTATGTTCAAACACACCCTGTAATTACAGTAGAGACAATTTATCTAATATTTAAGTTGTCCAAGAGTGCACATTCAGCATAGGTCTATATTATCTAGCTAAGCTCGTTACCACCCATTATTAGAAGCAAGTGCCTAGACATTATGTATGTTTAATTCATTTTTTGGTATTATTTTAGTTGCAGTGAAGCTGTTCTGTGAAGATAAACTTTGGACATCCTGGCTTATAATGTGCTCTACCTGATTTTTGTGTTACCTTTTATGCCTACAGAGATTTGCATTCATTATTCTCGTAGAATGCCTACAGATTACCTTTGAATATCTAACAGTGACATGCGCTTTTGATACATTATGGGTGTAAGATTTAATAGTCTAGGGAAGCTTAAATTGTATTAAACTTTTATTAGCTAAGGATTTTCTCTATATAATTGAATAACTCACAGCTCTGACAGCTAACAGAACTTAACAAAGATTAAATCTGCACATTAAGTTAAAAATAACTTTCACATTTTAAGTTAAGAAAATAAGTAAGTGGACATAAACTTTCAGTAAACATCATTTAATATTTGTTGTTTGGAGTTATATTTACTTATATCATTTGTGACCTAAATGAACCTTCATAAGTATTACTTTTAAGTATTTGTCTTCTTCAAAAATAGCTTTAGATTATAAATTCTGGTGCACCATAAGCAACACAAATTCATTTTTATTTTATATGAAAACATTTTTGAAATATTTTTTGTTCAGGAGCAAAGGATATTTGTGTATTTCAATGCATATCATATCACCATATTTTTAAGACTTCTCATTCTTTGCTATTATCTTCTAAGTAAAGTCAAACATTGCCTTATTATACTCAATGAAATTACCTCCCTCAGTGCATTTTATATTACTTAAATTCTAAATTGTATGTGGATGAGACCAGGAAAGCCTTTGCAAAAGCTTAATGTATTTAATTGACTGATTAATTTCTGAAATTTCATATTAAGATACATTTTTACCACTAGATACCAGACTTATTTATTAATTACTAATTGCCCTTTAGGAATGAGGTGATATAATCTGATATACAGTTCGAGTTGGGAATTATGTATATCCATGCATATTATGCATATATAAAATGATCACATTAAAACTACTTTTTTTTTTTGAGGAAGATTAGCCCTGAGCTAACTACTGTCAGTCCTCCTCTTTCTGCTGAGGAAGGCTGGCCCTGAGCTAATATCTGTGCCCATCTTCCTCCACTTTATATGTGGGACGCCTACCACAGCATGGGGTGCCAAGCGGTGCCCTGTCCACACCTGGGATCCCAACCGGTGAACCCGGGCTGCCGAGAAGCGGAACATGCACACTTAACCACTACGCCATTGGGCTGGCCCTTTAAAACTACTTTTATACTGCTTTTTAATTGATTGAATTTTATTTACATGAGATGAGAGCTCCCACGTTTTTCTTCCTCTTTCTCACCCTCCTGTTAATGTTCATATTTCTCTTTCTTCTTATCTTTTGTTTTTAATCTCTTAGCATTTAACAATCAGCCAGTATTACCACAGGTGTTGATGGCAAATGGCCCTGAGCTCATTCTTTTCTTCACCAATATGTATCTGTTTAAACTTGGAAAATTAACTTTTCCTACAGAATTTAAAGTTCTAGAGAATAGGGATAATTATGGATTCTAACTCAAGTTTGCTGGCAGTAATATTGTAAAAATATAGAGAGAGTATATATCACACACACAATGTATTAACATATATTTAATACATTATGTATTAAAATTAATGTATTAAAACATTAAGGATCTGCTCTGTGCTAACTAGGTCCTCAACACATCTTCTCTAATATTGATGGAAAGTAATCATTTTATAGTATCTTGAATGAGGCAGTAACTTGACATGTACTATCCAGTTCAATCTTAATGTTATCCTTTAGAGATATTTGTTATTATGACCATTTTACAGATGAAGCTCAGAGAGAAAAAGTGAGTACCTCATGCTACACAGCAATTAAATGTCAAAACTGATTTTAAAACCTATACGGTATTAAAAATACCATGCTATTTCCATGTGGCACAATATTTTTAATTATTTTAAATTAAACACAGGTTGAGGATGAAGAAAAAATTATATATATATATATATATACACACACGCATATATATGCATGTGCGTATATACATAATCTTCAAAACGTGTGCTGAGATCCTAGTGGACATGAGCTGTGTTTTGAGTTCTAAATGTTATGGAGAAATACAAAGACAATCAGGTTGTTTGCTGCTGTGGCTTGGTGGAGTCATAGCAGCAGTATCTAGAAAGAGACTCACTTCCAGGAGTGGTGTGGGCACCACAGACAGACTCAGGTAAATGAAATCCACATGCAGGGCATAGTGTTTATAAGCAGGATAGTGGCAGGTGAAGCAGGAAGGTGATTAGAGTTGAAGAAATTAGAAGGATCAAACCAGAGATAGTGTTCCCTGACAAGTAAGTCACCCAGTGATGGGAATCCCAGGGCCATTTTGGAATCAGAAACCCAAAAAGACAACTATGCCTTTGGAGTTTAAGAAAGGCATTTCAGATATTAGCAGGGGTTCTATTACATTGTGGAGGACATACTCAGTCTCTTTCAGGGAGAATACCATAAATTAAGGAGGTACTGAAAATACGTAATGGAGCACTTCACTGGCATGAACAAGGGAGCATGAACATGGGCAAATGGGGCCTAAATACATTGATGGTATTAGAGCACCAGAATGACATATAGGAAATGAGCAGATGTGGAGCTGGTTAAAGTTCTTTGCTTTACCCTTTCCTGAGCCAGTGTTTGGCCTGAAATCTGAGCCTGCCTACAGAGATATGCTTCCTTGTACTCATACAGCATTAACTAATTAGAGGACACAATATTCATTCATTATTTTTTCATTCCTTCATTCATTTGTTTATTTATAAAATAGGTTTTTGGCAACTTCTTTCAGCCAGGCGTTGATTTATGAACTAGAAGTCTGTAAATGAATTAAATGCAATACTTGCTTTTAAAAAGCTTACCATTTAATGAGTCATTAAGAGAGGTAAACAGACCATTACGATATTGTGTGATGTATTTAAATACAAGTTCAAGGAAAACCTAGAGGAAAGAGTACTTAATCCAGTCTTTGGGGTGGCAAAGTTATTTGGGGAAGACAAGGCCTGACCTAAGTCTTGAAAGTAAACTATCAGTTTCTATTTGAAAGGACTAGAGAATGCAATTTTGAAAAGACATAAAACTCAGGGAGAACGTACTCATTTGGGAAGTCTTAGTGCAGCAAGAGGGATAACAATCTACTAATGCCAAAAGTGAGAGGATTGGTAAAATATGAGGCTGAAAAATTATCAGGAATCAAAAGATGCCTTATTTAACATACAAGTTAGTTTTCAATCTGTCTAAGGGAGATATACAAGATATAGATTTTAGAAAGCTTGCTGTGAACATAGCGTGAAAGATAAACTGAAGAGGGGTAAGATTGAGAACAGAGAAAAAAGGGTATATGGTTACAGTCTAAAATGGCATTTAGAACAGATGCCGGACAGGTAGGTAGATAGATGATAGAGCGATATTAGATGGCTAGATAGATATTAGATAGCAGATAGATAGATAGGTAGGTAGATAAATTGATAGATGAAAAGATGCGGTCTGTACCAGGCCTCATCCCTCTATTACTAGTAAACAAGGTCCCATTTCTTTCCATCACAAAGATATAAATATCTGGGCCTCAGACAGCCTACTTGTCAAAAATAATTCCACCAACAATTTTTACCCAAGCAATTTGTGAGAGTTTTCAAAGGTTTCGCCTCATATGTTTTCAGAAAAAAATCTTCCAGGTTGTTCTCAGGCTTTCTCATTTTCCACAAACTTGATGTTTATGTTGTTAGCCAACAGCCTAGTCACATCAACTCTCTCTGTAACTACTACTTCTGTTTCTCCATCTGAACCCTCAGGGCCACTGCCCTCTTCTCTACTCCTCGATAAAATCATGAGCTCTCTCCTAATTCCCAGAGCACAAACTGATACCCGGATATAACTTTGCACGAGTATTTTCTGAGAGTGCAGTGATAATGAAGCAGAGCGCAGTAAGGGGCAGTAGCTCTCCCACGTCAGCAGGCAGAAGAATCACCTGGGGAGCTTGTTAAAACAGGGATGGCTGGACCCCACTCCCAGCAATTTTGATTGAGTAGTGCCGGGGTGGCCCCCAACATATTACATTTCTAATAAACTCTCAGATAATGACTATCATTCCAGTCTACAACCTTACTCTATTTGGCCAGGATCTATAGAACTACTGCCAGAGCTGAGCCACAACCTTATGTCTCTATAAGAGCATCTTGTTTTCCTTCATTTTTATCTGCCCTTTAATTGTACAGAAGTTGCTGATACCACCTCTATGTTTAAGTGACCTTGTCTATTCTTCAGAATTCTAGGAAAAAAGAGACCAATCCCTGATCCCAAGAACCCTCCTCCCGTTTTATGCAAAGAATATATCCCCAACTCCTCACGTATTGCCCGATTATTATTTTCTAAAGATGAATTGTAATAGACTGTTCAATTTCTTTCAGGAAAACTCTTTCTTCTAAAAGATGTGACCTATTACTGTAGGCGAGTAAGACAGCCACAGATATTTTGTCATTAGTACAATTTTTGTTCTATTTATTTATTTGTTAATACTTGTATAGGACTTACTATGTGCTTTTAAACCCAATATAAAGATTAATTCATTTAATCTTTGTAAACATTTTATAAAATATATAATGCTATTAACCTTCTGTACAAATACGGAAACTGAAGTACAAAGAGTTTCGGGAAGTTTTCCACCCTCACAGTTAGCGAATGCAGAGAGCGAAGTCTGGTTCTAGACTCCATTCTCCTAGCTACTACCTTGTGCTCGCTCTCCATTTTGCTCTTTGGGTGCTCAAAATCAGTATTTAATCTTTTCCATGTTTACTTGTTGTACTAGAAGGTAACTGGTAAGTTAGTGCAGAGTTGAGAATGGCAATGGCTCAGGAGCAGGGCCCAAAGTGACAGAACAAGAGGCAAGGCCCACAAGAGAAATTTGGGTCTCCACTGTTTCTGGCATCACGAACGCTGAGCTGGGTCATTGTGACATAGGGGATGGAAAGACAGGGAGATCTCAGCTTCAACCAGGTGAACACATGTAAGGTCAGAGAATGAACTGTACGCCACTTCCAGAAAAAATAGGGAATATTTTGGGAAGGGTGGAGTCACAGTTGGAAGAAGCAAGGGCACAGAATCTGACCCCAAGGGAATTCAGAGAGCAATATTTAGCAGAGATCTCCAGCTGGGATTTCTGTATCAGCATCACCAGGGGAAGTCTGGAGATGTGAGTCCAAATGCAAATAGGGCAAGCAAAGAAGGGAAAACCAAGGAATGCAAGCAACGCTATTGAGAACTGAAGGCAGAGCAGGAGCATGGAGGGTCAGGGTGGAAAAAGAAGGCACCCACAGAATTCCCTGACTTCTGTTTAGGATTGTCCCATACATTATATATGGCCTGCAGTTTTGAGTATTGCAATTTTATTGTGTTTTGTTTAACATCTGAGTGTGGAAGGAGAGAAGAGAGTAAGACTGTTAAGTTGTTAGAGAAAAACAAAAGAATATTGGCCCATCTTTCTCCACTGCTCCCGTATCGCTGGCATGGTTGTATGTGCCATCTACGGACTGCACTTTAGGCCTACCACCTCTTTTTTCATATCTAAGTCCTAAACTGTTCAACTGTATTTTATCTCCAGACTTCATCACCAACTGTTGTCATCTGCTCCCCTCCTGAACAGACATTGCCATTTCTTCTGAGACTGCTCTTGACTTGGGGACTTATTCTCACTTCTTCACCTTTCTCTCATTATTTGTGGCACTGAATTATAACAAATATTTTTTAAGAAAGACGAGAAAAATATATGCGTGATAGATCCAGGACAACTCAAGCACTAAAGATTTGAAGCACAGGAAACTCAAATCAGCTCTTGGCCCCCATGTGTGACCTTGGGAAACCAAGGACTACTGAGTGGACAGAGTGTGATAATGAGCGATTGAATGGAAATATCTTTAACATTTCCTCCTATCATTTGTCATACTTTTTCTATATCTATGCTTGTATTCTAGTTTTATCTCCAAATTTCTACCATTATATCTTGATCAAAATGCTCTACCATATGACATACTACAGGTATTACATGTATAGCCACTCAGTTACATTTTATATAATTTTGCTGTAATGTACATGAGTTTTGGCATCAAGACCTAATTTTAAATCCTGGTTCCTCCTCAGGATTTGCCTAACCTATCTTTTCCATCCTCAATTTACTCATTTATAAAATGAGGTGTGGGGTATTCTGACTTAGATGGTTCTGGATTTTCTACAATGGAATGCATAAAGCCATTTATAAAAGGGAAAAACATAAAAGGAAAGATCATTGGCTACGTGCATTTCTCTTCCTTTCTATCTCATACGCAGATGTGATGTGTGGAGTTACGGCAGCTGTCTCGTGATGTGTGGTGTCAAGTCTGAGCACAGTAGCTAAGGTTGGCGGTGCTGAAGATAGAAATAGCCTAGTTCTTGGATACATCATTGAACTTTTGATTGAATCTTAGGTCAACCCATCTTGAAAGTTTTTTTATATACGCAATAAATATCTTTATGATGTTGTCAGCCACTGCTAGTTGGGTGTTTGTTACTTACAATCCAAAGAATTTTTATCGGATAAAGTTGAAACTAGACCTTGTTACTTGGCAAGATATCACACATCTGACTATGCAGTGAAAAACAAAGAGGATACACAGTCACTGTGGTAGTGTTCTTGTCTGTAGCATAACTAATATCTTCTATACTTTCCTAACTCATAGGGTAGTTGAAGGTTTGTTAGTCGGCAATGACTCTAACCAGTAAGGGATTTGTGACAGGGAATCTGAAGCCTAGAAGACCATACGAAATGCTGAGGCAAAGGTCAGGGAAAATTACAACTGGCTTTCAGGAAATCAAAAAGAGTTCAAATCACACCTTTTTTTTGTCATTTATTTATACCAATAGACATGAAATCCTTCGTTCCCCATTAAAAAGAAAATCGTCTCTATCACTTTTATTAGCTCACCCAGCTAGTAAATTAATCTCTTTAATTGCCTGTTTTATAGGAGGATTCCTAAAGTGGCAAACAGCAATTTCAAATTCCAGCCCAAAGGGACCGTTATTGTGACTTCTTAAGGAAATAGTCAATTTAAGGAAACTAAAATTCAAAACCAGCAACACCAAGTCATGGGGCAGAAAGGAACAAAGTTAGCCTAAAAATTGAAAGGAGCCCCTCCTCTTTTCTCTCCTGGATTCCTTTACCCATGTGTTCTGGCCACGGCAGAAACAGCCCCACATATTGGACACAGTTTCCAAGCATACAGAGTTTGAATTCAACTGCATAGTAAACCAGCATGCTGTCCCATGGGACTATGAGATAGTCAAGCTCCCCAGATTATGACAGATTGCCAGCGAGCTGATGTTGCCGTAGGCACCAGGGGTACATTAATTTGTTACAGTAAGGAAACTACTAACTGGTTAACTTTATTATAATCTGTCATACTCCGTGATTCTGTCATATAAGTGGGTCAAATGAGTGAGTCAAAAGGGGACATAAGATGAATCCCCATAAGTGCTTCTTTGTTTTTACTATAAATTATAATACAAATACTACCTACAGAACAATGCATCCATATGGTCAAGATGCAGGCCCAAATGCAGTATGCACGAACAAAACACTCCATGTGTCTTCTTCGTGCTCTCAAGTTCACCAACCTTCTGATTTTTATGGAAATAAATTCCTTGCTTTTATTTTGAATTTTGCCTCCTAAAAATGCATCTCTACAGAATTATACTGCAGTTTTCTCTTATTTTAAAATTTTACTAAAACAGTTTCTCTTGGTTAGTGTTTGTATGGAATATATTTTCCCATTTTTACTTTCAACCTGTGTGTATCTTTATGTATGAGATGTGCACATAGTTGGAAATGTATTTCAGTCTGAAAATGTCTTTTTACAGAGCATTTAAAGCATCTTTTTATGTTTTTTGCTTTTTCTCCCCAAATCCCCCGAGTACATAGTTGTATATTTCAGTTGTGGATCCTTTTAGTTATGGCATGTGGGACGCTGCCTGAACACGGCCTGATGAACGGTGCCATTTCCGAGCCCAGGATCCAAATGGGGGAAACCCTGGGCTGCCAAAGCAGAGCACCCGAACTTAACCACTTGGCCACACGGCTGGCCCTTTAAACATCTGTTTTTTTTTAAGTACTCATGTACAAGTATCCATCACTATCTGTACACATTAGCTACTTACTTTAGACAATAAGTGATGAGAGTTCAGATGGTGAAGATGCAGCCGACAAGAAATATCTCGGAAGTTCACCTGACAGTTTTTTATCCTGTGGTTTCATAGAAAGACTTTCAATACTAAGGGTTCAGATGATGAAAATTACATTTATTTGGTTTCAACTTACTTTTTACTAGGCAATTTCTTCTTGTCTTAATAGTTTTATATTTCTGTCTCCTTTGTGCTTTCTCTTGGATTGGGTGTTTTTTGTTGTTGTAGAGCTGATTATATTATTAGCTCTAGATTTTTTGTCAATGGTCTTTATCAGGTTGAGGGATTTTCCTTCTATTTTTAGGTTTCTGAGAAGTTTTGCTTTTTTTATAAATCATAAATGGGTTTTGAATTTTGTCAAATACTTTGTCTCTACAATATCGTATATTTTTTCTCTATCTGCTAAGTGACAAATGATTTTCAAATGTTAAAATACAAGCTTTGTATTCCAGCGCTAAACCCTACTTAGTAAAGTTGCGTTATCTTTGTGTAGCTGGAATAAATGTGTTCTGTTTTGCCATTTTTGTATCATTTTACTTCAGGGTTATGTTGGCCTAATAAAATAAGTTTAGAAGTGCTCCTTCGTCCTCTATTTTCCTGAAAAAGTTTATGTAATATTATTTCTTTCTTCAGTGTTTGATGGAATTCACCAGTGAAGCAATATGAACCCAGAGTTTTCTTTGAGAAGCTGTTTTTAATGGTTATTCACTTCTTCAATCAATACAGGGGTATTCAGATTTTCTAATTTTCCTGGTGTCACTTTTGGTAAATTGTCTTTTCTAGCTTCTTCTTTGATCAGTCTAGCTAAAAATTTGTCAATTTAATTGCTCTTTTCAAAAACTAACTTTTGAAAGGTACCTTTCTTTGGGACTCCTGCTATAGCGTGGCTTGGACAACGGTGCCGTGTCTGCACCCGGGATCCGAACCAGCGAACCCTGGGCGGCGGAAGCGGAACTTGCGCACTTAACAGCTGCACCACCGGGCCCGCCCCAAGTTTTGCTTTTGTTAACTTTTTAAAATATTTTCTAATTTCTTCTGCAATTTCCTTCTTAATCCATAGGTTACTTAAGATTTTATTGTTTGATTTCTAATTACTTGAGGATTTTCTAGATACCATTTGATTGTCAATTTCTAATGCAATTCTAATGTGATCAGGAGATACATTCTTTATATTCTCAAACTTTGAGATGCATTAGGCTTTGTTTTATGACCCATCACATGGTCTGTTTAGTCCACTTAAAGTTTAGGACAATGAACTTGAAAATTATGTGCATTTCACTGTTGTTGAGTGTGGTGTTTTATAAATGCCAAGTGGGCGAAGATGATAGTACTATTTGTGTTTTCCATATCTTACTGATTTTCTGTCTACTTGGTCTATTAACTGCTGTGATAAGAGTGGTGATATCCCCAACCGTACTTGTGGGTTTATCTAGTAACTCTTCTTTCTGTCTGTTTTTGCTTCGTATATGTTGGAGTTACATCCATGATCATGTCTATCATTTGTTTTATTACTATGACTATTTTTATTATAGTTTTAATGATTATTCTAATGCGGTAGTATACTGGCCTTTCAAGGATGCCCAAGCCGTAATCCCTAGAACTCATGAATGTGTAAATTAACATGGGAAAATGGATTTTGTTGATGTGGTTATAGTTAAGGACCCTGAGATAGAGAAATTAGCCTGGATTATTCAGGCAGGCCCCATCTAATCCTGTGAGTCCTTAGTATCCAGAAACTTTCCTAGCTGGGTGAAAGAAAGAGCTACATTAATTGAAGAGGAGTTAGAGAGATGCAGCTTGAGAAGCACTCAATTTGCCTTTGCTGGCTTTGAGGATGCAGGAAGGGGCTGTGAAACAAGAAATGTGGTGGCCTCTAGAAACCTCTGTGAACCACTCTCAGATGACAGTCAGCAAGCAAATGAGAACGTTCATTCTTTAACCACAAGTAACTAAATTCTGCCAATGACCTGAATGAGCAGGAAAGGGATTCTCCCTTAGGCCTCCAGACAGGAACGCAGCCCTGCTGAGGCCTTGACTTTCGTCCAGTGGTACCTGTCCCAGCCTTCTGCCTCAGAAATGTAAGATAATAAATGTTTGATGTTTTAAGCCTCTAAATTTGTAATTTGTTATGGAAGTAATTGAAAACTAATGCATTTAGAATTTACAACATGCATTTTTATCTTATCACAATCTACCTTCAAAAGGTATGATAGCACTTTATATATAAAACAAGACCCTCTAGTTCTTCTGTGCTTTGCCCTATTTTTGTCATATATTTTATTTCGGTATGTTTTAATCTTCCTATACATTTTATTAATTCATTCTTGTTCAATCCTTTTCCATACTCTTACTTCTTTTGACATTTTCCAATGTCTTGTTCAAATTCACTATTCTTTTATATTTCAGAGTTCATCTAATATATTCTTGAGCCCTTGCAGTGAGTTGATAATTTCAGGTATTTAGGGTGTTTTCCATTTTAGAATTCCTACTTGTTTTTTTTAAAATATAATTTTAGCTTTTTTTATATTCTTTCATTTTTGCCTTTATATTATTGAATATATTTAATATAAGTGTTAGAATGGCTGAAAGTTCTGGTCTTTTAATTCCATTGTTTCTGTCATTTCTTAGTTTTTTCCTATGGACTCATTTTTTCCAGTTTACTGTCATGATATCTTGCATCTTTGCAGTGACAATAATTTATGATTGGCAGGTGAACATTATGAACATTATGCTGTTGACTGTGTGCATTTTATTGCTTTTGTAAAAGAGTAATTTTGTTCCAGAAGGTAGCTAAAACCTGGTGGATCAGCTTGACCCATTTGTAGCATATTTTGAAACTTTGTTCATGCATATCTTAAGCATCCCTGAAGCCAAGATTGGCAGTACTCCTAAAGCATAGCTTTTCTCTAGATTTTGCTGAATTCCTGTGTTGTTCAATAATGCCTCTCATACGTGGCTTTTTGGACCTATTGGCCCTATGTGAGCTCTGTAGTTTTTCAGCTCTACACTCCTTGGTATTTGTTCCTCCCCAAGTAGTTGTTGTTGCCTGGGCTCACAGAGTTTCACCCAGAGTGTGCCCAGTGTGTCCAGTTTAATATTTGGCCAGAGACTCAAAGGAACTCACATGCAGATTTCTGGAGCCTCTTTCCTACACAGTTCCCTCTGTTCTGATGCCCTGCCACATAAATCTGGTCAACTCTATACCCCAAACGTCAATCTTTGTCTCCTCAGCTCAAGGAAACCATGGCGTTCTCTTTGTACTTCCCCTCTGCATTGCTGTGGAAAGTGCTTCTTGTAAGAAGACTGAGGCACGGTGCATCTCGCATTGCTGGTTTCCCTTCTTTCAGGGATAGTAGGTTTCTCCTGCTTGTTCTTCAGATCTGCAAATAGTTATTCCATATAACTTTCAAGTTTTTAAATTATTTATAGCCACTTATCCTGACATGATTAGAAATGGAAATCACCATACACAGAACACTATGAGAAATCAAGCTTATTTTCTTTATACAGTCAACATTTACTTAGATTTACCCACATTGTTAAATATTTCATTGCTCTTTGTCATTTCCTGCATCTCTGATATTCCAGCTTGGATTCTTTTTTCTTCTGCTTGAAGGGCACCATTTAGTGTTTCCTTTACTGTGGTTCTTTTGGTGACAAGATCTCCCAGCTTTCGTAATCCAGATAATGTCTTTATTTTGTTTTCATTCTTGAATGAAGCCTTTCCTATAAAAGGAATAATGAGGCTATGAATTAAATGAATGGTTATTTTTCAAGTTGCAGGATTAAACATGAATTTAGTTCTATTGATACAATTGCCTTCTAAGTGGATGACAGAAAAGCTAGTTTTAGGGCAATCTATGATTGAGCTAGTCGCCAATTTATCCACAGTCCTTATCAATGTTTATTTCTACCATGACAGTATATTAAAACAGCAGTTTTATCTCATTCCATGCAATTAAGTTGCACTATTTTTGAGTTTTAGTTTTTTTCCAGTGAAATTTTCAAGCACGTAGAATTTGAAATTTGAGTACAATGAATAACCATATATTCCAAAACTGGATTCAGAAGATTTTAACAATTTTTGCTGTCTCTCTTTATTATATACTTATATTTTAATAAATCATATGTATATTTAATAAATCTATACTTAACATGTATTTATGTTATATTATATTATTGTGGTTGCTATACCATATGAAGGTAATTATTTAGGCATTTAGATATTTCATTGTTAGCTAGAGTCTTTGAAGATGTAATTAGTTAAGGATCAAGATGTAATTAGTTAAGAGTGATGTTAGCATCATGGCAGAGTGAGCTGTTCCCTTGGTCTCTCCCTGCTAAGATATAATGAAAAGGACATTCATTGACCAAGAGAGGGCATACATACAATGCAATAGACATCTAAGAGATCCACACACCCATATGTCTGAAGGTGAGGGTACTGGATCTGAAGTAGTGGAAGTAGGTAAGGAGATCTCTTCTCTCTCCTCAGTGGCTGGGATCTAGGGTGCAGGACCACAGCAGCAGCTGGCACGTGACTCTGAGAGGAAACTTGGGGAAATGCAGCCCTCTTTGGGAACACTTTCACTCTTGGACCTGCTTCTCAGCCCGCAGGAAGATGCTACACTGATGGCTCAGTCACTGTGGAGGTTCCCCCATCAAGCTGAGCAGCCCAGGTGGCCTGTCAGTGAGTGTAGAGTGGGAGTGTGGGTGGGAAAGAAAGTGCTGCCTCCCACTCCATCCTGCCTGGGGCACCAGCTTGGGTGGTTGGCCATGGCAAGTGTTCCCTGCCAGAGCACCTGCACTGGTGTATGTGAAGCAGTGCAGGCCAGACATGGAGAACCCTATTGGCACAACTTTCAATGGATGGACACAACTGCCAGAGGATGTGCTGGGCTCAGAAAACACAGCTCCTGCCTCGCGCAAATGGTCGCAAGTTAAATCTGCAACCAGATACTACCACTCTGCAATGGCAAAGGTCCATCCCATCAAACAGCATGAAGAAATACATTAAAACCCTAGACCAGAAGGACAATGACAAGTGTCCAGAAACCAATCCTGAAGGCACAGAAATTTGCAATCTAAATGACAAAAAATTAAAATAGTTATAAAGAAACTCAATGAGTTATAAGAAACTCAGAAATACAGTTCAGTGAACTCAGGAATAAGATGAATGAGCAGAGGGAATTCTTCACAAAAAATATTGAAACTCTAAAAAGAGAACAGAAATGCTGGAGATGAAAACCAATGGATGAGATAAAAAAACAATCTAGAATCCTTAATGAACAGAGCTGACACTATGGAGGACAGAATTGGTAAGTTAGAGGACAGAAATATAGAAATGCTTCAGGTGGAGGAGGAAAGAGAATGAATACTAAAAAGAAATGAAGAAATTCTCCAAGAAATATCCTAATCAATTAGGAAATGCAACATAAGGATTATATGCATTTTAGAGACAGAAGCAAGGGAGAAAGGAGCCGAGAGCCTGGTCAAAGAAATAATAGCTGAGAACTTCCCAAACCTGGGGAAGGAGCTGGAGTTACATGTCAATTAAGCTAACAGAACTCCTAAATACATCCATGTTAAAAAGACCTTCTCCAAGGCATGTATTAGTAAAACTGGCAAACATCAATGACAAGGAAAAAATATTGAAGGCAGCAAGGCAGAAGAAAATAACCTATAAAGGAAGCCCTATCAGGCTTTCAGCAGATTTATCAGCAGAAACCTTACAGGGTAGGAGACTGTGAAACAATATATTCAAAATACTTAAAAACAAAAACTTTCAGTAAAGAATACTCTATCCAGTGAAACTAGCCTTCAGAGACGATGGAGAAATGAAAACTTTCCTAGATAAACAAAAGCTGAGGGAGTTCATCACCACAAGACCAACAAGAAATGATCAAGATGACTCTCATACTTGGAAAAAAAAAAGAGTGAGAGAAAAAGTTTACAAAGTCTTCAGTAAGGAGATAGACAAACAATATCAGAAAATTACAGCTCTCTATCAGAACAACATAGTAAACAATTATAAAATTAAAGATAAATGGAAAGAAAGCAACAAAAATAACTATAATCACTTCATTTTAATCACAAACTCACAACACAAAACAGAATAAGTTGTGACAACAATAACTTAGATGGAAAGAAGAAAGGCATGGAGTCTACTTAGACTAAGAAGATAAGAGGTTATCAAGAAAAGGAATATCTCATCTACAAGATCTTTTAACGAAACTTCACCATAACCACTAAACAAAAAACCAGAACAGAGACACAAATAATAAATAAAGAGAAAGCTGAGAAAACCATCACGGAAAATCACCAAACTGAAATGGTAGTCAGAAATACACAGGGATGACAAACAAGGGAAATATAGAACAACCAGAAAACAAGAGATAAAATGGCAGTATTAAACCCTTATATATCAATAATCACTCTAAATGTAAGTGGATTTATTTCTCCAAGCAAAAGACACAGAGTGGCTGGATGGATTAACAAACAGGACCCAACATATACTACCTCCAGGAAAACACATCTCAGCTCTAAACACAAACACTGGCTCAGAGTGAAGGGATGGAAGATGATACTCCAAGCAAATGGCAAACAAAGGACAGCAGATGTGGACATACTTATATCAGACAAAGCAGACCTCAAGATAAAAAATTCAATGAAAGACAAAGAGGGGCTGTATGTAATGATACAAAGAACTTTCCAACAAGAGGACATAACACTTACATATGCACCTAACACAGGAGCACCAAAGTACATAAAGCAACTATTAATAGACCTAAAGGGAGAAGTTACCAGCAACACAATAATAGTAGGTGACTTCAATCCCTTACTTACATCAATGGATAGATCTTCCAGACAGAAAGTCAACAAGGAAATAGTGGAATTAAATGAAAAACTAGACCAGATGGACTTGATAGATTTATATAGAACACTCTAGCCCAAAACAACAGAATGCACATTTTTCTCAAGTGCACCTGGAACGTTCTCAAAGATAGACCATAAGCTGGAAAACAAAGCAAGACTCAATAAATTTAAGAAACTTGAAGTCATGTCAAGCATCTATTCCAACCATAAGCTGTGAACCTAGAAATCAACTACAAGGAAAAAAATTGGGAAAGTGACAAATATGAGGAGACTAAACAGCATGCTACTGAACAACCAATGGATCATTGGAGAAATTAAAGGAGAAATCACAAAATATCTAGAGACACATGAAAATGAAAATACATATACCAATTCATATGGGATGCAGCAAAAGTGATCCAAAGAGAGAAATTCATAGCAATAAAAGCCTACCTTAACAAATGAGAAAAATCTCAAACGAGCAATCTTAAACTACAGCTAACACAACTAGAAAAGAAGAACAAATAAAGCCTAAAGTCAGCTGAAGGCTGGAAACAATAAAAATTAGAGCAGAAATAAATTAAAGTGAAACCAAAAAAAAACCAGTAGAAATTATCAATGAAGCTAAGAAATGGTTATTTGAGAAGATAAATAAAATTCACAAACCCTTAGACAGATTCGCTAAGAAAAAAAGAGAGAAGCCTCAAATGAAGGAAATTAGAAATGAAAGAGGGGAAATTACAATGGATACCACAGAAATACAAAAGATTATAAGAGAATACTTTGAAAAACTATATGCCAAAAAGCTGGACAATCCAGAGGAAGTGGATAAATTCTTAGACTCATACAACCTGACAAAACTGAATCAAGAAGAAATAGAGAATCTGAAAAGACCAATCACAAGTAAAGAGATTGAAACAGTAATCAAAAACCTCCCCTAAAATAAAAGTCCAAGACTATATGCCTTCTCTGGAGAATTCTACCAAACATTCAAAGAAAATTTGCTACCTATCCTTCTGAAGCTATTCCAAAAAACTGAAGAAGACAGAATACTTCCTAACACATTCTGTGAGGCCAGCATCACCCTGATCCCAAAGCCAGAGAAAGCCACCACAAAGAAGGAAAATTACAGGCCAATATTGCTGATGAACATAGATGCAAAAATCCTCAACAAAATAATGGCAAACCAAATACAGCAATACATTAAAAGGATTATACACTGTGATCAAGTGGTATTTATACCAGGGATGTAGGGACAGTTCAATGTCCGCAAATCGATCAATGTGATACACCACGTTAACAAAATGAGGAATAAAAATCATATGATCATCTCAATAGATGCAGAGAAAGTCTTTGACAAGATCTGACACCCATTTATGATAAAAAAAAAAAAACTCAATAAAATGGGCATGGAAGGAAAGTACCTCAACATAATAAAGGCCATATATGACAAATCCACAGCCCACATCGTACTCAATAGGGAAAAACTGAAAGCCATTCCTCTGAGAACAGGAACAAGACAAGTGTGTCCACTCTTGCCACTCATATTCAACATAGTATTGGAGGTTTTGGTCAGAACAATTAGGGAAGACAAAGAAATAAAAGATATCCAAATTGGCAAGGAAGAAGTGAAACTCTCGCTGCTTGCAGATGACATGATTCTCTATATAGGAAACCCTAAAGAATCCATCAGAAAACCATTAGAAATAATCAACAGCTATAGCAAAGTTGCAGGGTACAAAATCAAGTTACAAAAATCAGTTGCATTTCTATACTCTAATAACGAGCAAACAGAAAGAGACTCAAGAATACAATCACATTTAAAACTACAACAAAAAGAATAAAATATTTAGGAATAAATTTAACCAAGGAGGTGAAAGACCTATACAGTGGAAACTATAAGACATTATTGAAAGAAATCAGTAATAACATAAAGGAGTGGAAAGATATTCCATGACATGGATTGGAAGAAGAAACGTAGCTAAAATGTCCATATTACTTGAAGCAATCTACAGATTCAGTGCAATCCCAATCAGAATCCCAATGACATTTATCACAGAAATAGAACAAAGAATCCTAAAATTCATGTGGAGCAACAAAAGATCCTGAATAGCTAAAGCAATCCTGAGGAAAAAAAAAAAAAAAGCTGGAGGCATCACAATCCCTGACTCCAAAATATACTATAAAGCTACAGTCATTAAAACAGCATGGTACTGGTACTAAAACAGACACACAGATCAATGGAACAGAATTGAAAGCCCAGAAATAAAACCACACATCTATGGACAGCTGATCTTTGACAAAGACACCAAGAACATACAATAGAGAAAGAAAAATGTCTTCAATAAATGGTGTTGGGAAAACTGGGCAGCCACATGCAAAAGAATGAAAGTAGACCATTATCTTACACCAAACACAAAAATTAGCTCAAAATGGATTAAAGACTTGAAAGTAAACTGTGAAACCATAAAACGCTAGAAGAAAATATAGGCAGTACACTCTTTGACATCAGTCTTAGCAGCATCTTTTTGAATACCATGTCCACTCAGGCTAGTGAAATAAGACAAAAAATAAACAAATGGGACATCAGACTAAAGAGCTTCTGCAAGGCAAAGGAAACCAGGAACAAAATGAAAAGACAACTCACCAACTGGGAGAAAATGTTTGTGAATCATAAATTTGACAAGGAGTTAATCTCCAAACTATATAAAGAACTCATATATCTCAACAACAACAACAAACCACAAAACAACAAACAACAAAATATGGGCAGAGGATATGAATAGACATTTTTCCAAAGAAGACATACAGATGGCCAACAGGAACATGAAAAGATGTTCAATGTCACTAATCATTAGGGAAATGCAAATCAAAACTGCAATGAGATATCACCTTACACCTGTTAGAATGGCTATAATTACCAATATGGAAAATAACAAATATTGGACAGGATGTGGAGAAAAGGAACCCTTGTACACTGCTGGTGGGAATGCAAACTGGTGCAGCCACTATGGAAAACAATATGGAGATTTCTCAAAAAATTAAAAATAGAAATACCATATGAACCAGCTATCCCACTACTGGGTATATCCAAAGAACTTGAAATCCACAAAGAGATTTATGCACCCCTGTGTTCACTGCAGCATTATTCACAATAGTCAAGACGTGGAAGCACATATTTATGGTGACTGACAAATAATAATGCACACCTGAAATTTCACAATGTTATAAACTATTCTGACCTCAATAAATTTTTTTTTTTTTGAGGAAGATTAGCCCTGAGCTAACATCTGCCAATCCTCCTCTTTTTTCTGAGGAAGACTGGCCCTGAGCTAACATCCATGTCACGCCCATCTTCCTCTACTTTATGTGTGGAACGCCAACCACAGCATAGTTTGGTGAAGCAAAATGTGCGCACTTAACCACTGTGCCACTGGGCCAGCCCCTAAAATAAATTTCTTCAAAGAGATATAATTAGTTGAGAATCTCAAGATTAAATCATTCTGGATTGTGGTCAGCCTTAAATTGAATGACTGGCATCATAAGAAGAGGAGAGGACACAGAGAAAAATGCCATGTGAAGACAGAGGCAGAAATGGAAATGATACAGCTACATCAACAGGAATGTCAAGGATTGCTTGGAGTTACCTGTAGCTAGGAATAGTCAATGAGTGATTCTTCTCTAGAGCCTTCAAAAGAAGCATGGCCCAAATAGACACCTTGATTTTGGACTTCTAGCCTCCAGAATTGGGACAGAATAAGTTTCTGATTTTTGTTGTTTTGGGGGTGAGGAAGATTGGCCCTGAGCTAACATCTTTTGCCAATATTCCTCTTTTTGCTTGAAGAAGACTGTTCCTGAGCTAACATTTGTGCCAATCTCCCTCTATTTTCTGTATGTGGGATGCCACCACAGCATAGCTTGATGAGCGGTTTGTAGGTCTGTGCCCAGGATCCGAACCCTCAAACCCCAGACTGCCAAAGCAGAGTGTGCAAATTAACCACTATGCCCCCAGACTGGTCCCAAGTTTCTGATGTTTTAAGTCACCAAGTTTGTGGTAATTTATTATGGCAGCTCTAGGAAACCAGTACAATCCTCTAGCTCAATAAGGCATGTGATGCTGATGATATGGGGTCACAGGTGAAGCACCCAGCTGAACCTTCCTGAATTTCTGACTCAAAATTTGTGAGCAAAATTGAATAGCTGTTTTGAGCCCTTAGTTTGTGGATAGTTTGTTTTGCTGAAATAGGTGACCACAGCAGAATTTGGTATCTGAAAGTGAGCTACATGCATACCAATAAAATAAAACCCCTGGAACTGACTTTGGGATGAGACAGCAGGAAAAAGTTGGAAGGGCTTTGAGGAGACAGTTGGTAAGGACTTGAAGGACAGGGAGCAAAGTGTTATTGGAGATTGGAGAACGGTGATGCTTGTAGTGGCGGAATGATTTACTGGAAAATAGAAAAGGTGCTTAATTGACCTGGGGAAACTCTTGAACTGGGCTGGTTGTCAAAAGTACCTACTGGATTCTCTCACTGTCTATGATAAAATATAAGGATAGAAGATGAACCCCATAAGGAAATTTTCAGTTTTTAAGCAGAATTTATTGGCAATACAGAGGATCTAAGACAGTCTGGCCAGAAAGCAAGACCTTCACAAAGAAAATGATGGCATTGGACAAATATCAAACCCAGAGCATAAAGATACAGTTTAAAGACGTCAAAGGTGGAATGCAAAAGTGTGCTCTGACTACAGACATTTCAGTGTTGTCTCATAGACCCTCTTGGCTGCATGAGGCTTTCTAAGTGTAATAAGAGTTAAACTTTATAGATTAGCTTTGTCAAATAATAAACCTGCTAAGACTCTTAAAGCTGTCATATTTCCATAGATTTCCAAGGATCAAAAGTAGTGAAGGGCTTTGTTTGAACTGACGTGTGTTTGGCTTTTTTCTAATGGGTACCATTATAATTTGAAATATAGGAAACTACCAATATTTTTAAAGGAAGTACATAAAATTGGCTGCAAAATGACAAACGCTGTTCAAAACGAAAAGAGCCTTTGACCCACAAGCTGTTACAGATAAGATGCAGACTAAAATATTATATAGCTGCAAAAAAACCAAAAGTTCTTATTAAAGGATCATTTACAGGGTGGGAGAAAGAACACAGACAGTAGAGCCAAAAACAATGGCAACTCATCTGTAGGCTACAGAACTGGGTCCAAATTAAGGAACTGGCAAAAAATATATGCTGGGCTGGAATTCAGAGCTACTAGGAATTAGTGACAGCTATGGGAATCCTTTCTTTTTTCTTTTTGAGTATGATTGTCATTACTGTCCATTTCAAGTTGGTATTTCCATTTCAAAATTAACATTATAAGACTTTTTCTGAGCTTCTTGTATTTTGTTTGCAGTTCTTTCTATTTCAAAAATCTTAGTTTCAAAAAAGGCTTATCTCTGAATAACTTTAATTCATGTATTTGCTTCTATTATAATAAGCATAAATATTTTCAAAGCTATAATACCATTAGTGATTCTAGAAATAATACTCTTTGGTGAAATTCAATATATCTGTGCAGTTGCTTTTCGACATAGAAAGTATCCTGGTAAGAACATTACTCTATTCAAAAGTTACTTGAAAAAATATTTTCTGTGTGATTATGTTGTCAATTTGATTTAGAGTTAGGTATATTTACTTCTGTGTACAGTTCTAGAATTTGCTTTTGTTCTCGATTAATGTTAATTTTTCAAATAAATTATTTACATGGTTCAAAATCAGGTTATATATATTTTTCCCAGTTATCATTGTGTTTATTCTTCACCATCATCACACTTTGACAGGAAAAAAAAAAGCCAGTTTCACTTAAGAATGTCCTTACAAAGCAGTAAACATTATCAATTTTATTAAAGCTTGATGCTTGAGTATACCTTTTTAATATTTTGCGGGAGGAAATGGAATCCAGAAATCTCACTCCCACTCCCATTCTCTCCACCCAGTTTCTATTCAACACCATTTGAGAACCATGTTGATTAGTTTCTAGTTTGCTTTCCTATATCCTGATTACATAAAATGAAAAAAAAAAAAAATTAAATATTATTTATTTTAAAATATTTTAAATACTATTATTTAATTATTTTAAAATTATTTTATTGAGGTCATTTTGGCTTATAACATTGTGTAATTTGGGATGCACATTATTATACATCAGTGTCTGTATATACTACATTGTGCTCACTCCCAATAGTCTAGTTTTTCTCCATCACCATAGATGTGCCTCTTTACCCCTTTCACCCTAGCCCAGACACCCTCCCCCTTTGGTAACCACTAATCTGTTCTTATCCATGTGCTTGTTTATCTTCCACATATGAATGAATGAAATACACTGTTTGCCTTTCTCTGTGTTTGGCTTATTTTGCTTAACATAATGCCCTCAAGGTCCATCCATGTTGTTGCAAGGGCAAGATTTTGTCTATTTTTATGGATGAGTAGTATTCCACTGTATATTTTTCCGCATCTTCTTTATCCATTCGTCAGTTGATGGGACTTGGGTTTCTTCCACGTCATGGCTATTGTGAATAAAGCTGCAATTAACATAGGGGTGCATAAATCACTTTGAATTGTTGATTTCATGTTCTTTGGATAAATACCCAGTAATGGGATAGCTGGATAGTATGGTATTTCTATATTTAATTTTTTGAGAAATCTCCATACTGTTTTTGAGTGGCTGCACCAGTTGGCCTTCCCCTCAGCAGTCTTTGAGGGTTCCTTTTCTCTACATCTTCTCCAACATTGGTTATTTTTTATCTTGTTAATTATAATCATTCTGACACATGTAAGGTGATATCTCATTTTAGTTTTGATTTGCATTTCCCTAAGATTAGTGACATTGAACATCTTTTCATGTGCCTGTTGGCATCCATACATCTTCTTTGGAAAACTGTCTGTTCATATCCTCTGCCCTTTTTTGATCAGGTTTTTTGATTTTGTTGTTGATTTGTATGATTTCTTCATATATTTTGAAAATTAACCCTTGTCAGATGTACTAATTATTGATTTTTTAAAATTAATACTAATGTTAAAATTAAAGTCATATAATATGTTGATATTATAATGTAATATTTAAAATTAATATTTTAACATTTTGAGTATATGTGTACATTTTGAGTATATGTGTTTGTGTTTACTTAAATATGTGTGTCTGTGTGCATGTGTACATGCATGTTATTTATGAAATTTAGGACATCCATATCTATATAGCTGTACATGTAGTGTCGATATGCATATTTTTTTCTACAGGGGATTAACAGGTGATAAATTGGGTAAATATTTTGCCATGGCTTTCCATGGGCTAAGACTATAAGAATCTCATTTTTCTGATGATTGAATCACTACTACCTTCATATCTAAATCTATGAGACAATTAGTCTGAAATTTTAATTTTTAAAGTTCTGCTTCCTAGAAAATATATTGCTCGAAAACTGTATCATTAATGGTTCTATCAGAAAACAAAAAACACTTTAAATATTTAAAGAAATATCTATCAGTTGATCAATAGATAGCTAATCTCCCTAAATATGTGTGTGTGTATATATATATATATATATAACAGTTCTCAAACATTTGGTCTCATAAATGCACTAGGGACTTTAACAAGTTTTGAAGACGAGTTTTGATTTGATGAGTTAAATTTATTTATTTACTGTATTAAAAATAAAACTGAAAAATGTTTATATATATATATTTTTTTATTGAGGTGACATTGCTTTATAACATTATATAAATGTAGGTGTACATCATTATATTTTCCTTTCTGTGTAGACTACACCTTGTTCACTTCCCAAGGTCTAGTTACCATCCATCACCATCCACACGTTCCCTTTACCCCCCTTTACCCTCCCCCTCTCGCCTTTAATGTATTTTGTTCACTTAAAAATAACAAAAATAAACCCATTAGAAGTCAACATAAAGAATTTTTTTTTTTTTAAAGATTTTATTTTTCGTTTTTCTCCCCAAAGCCCACTGGTACATAGTTGTATATTCTTCCTTGTAGGTCCTTCTAGTTGTGGCATGTGGGATGCCGCCTCAGCGTGGCTCGATGAGCAGTGCCATGTCCGCGCCCAGGATTCGAACCAACGAAACACTGGGCCGCCTGCAGCGGAGCACGCGAACTTAACCACTCGGCCACGGGGCCAGCCCCCAAAGAATTTTTAAGAAAAATAGCTACACCAAAATAACATTTTCCAAAATCAAAAAAAGAAATTGAGAAGAGTGATATTACGCTATATTTTTCTGGATCTTTTTAGCGTCTGACAAATCGAAGGCAGCTAGGTTTAAAAGGGAGAAATATTACAATAATTTTCAGGGAATTGTTGATATGCTTCTTTGGTACTGTACCAAGACATGACAGTTTCTTAAAGTTTAGCTGTACCATGGAATTTGAGAACATAACAAGAAATGTTTATACTCTTACACATTAAAATTAATTAACCTAATTTAAACTTTGAAAGCATCTTTTCCCCAAACATGCTTTTGTATCTTCATGCATTGGTGATTTGGAATATATTGGTTCACTGAGTTATGGAGATGCTCTAAAAGTTGACACATTTAATTATTTAATATAAAAATATTGCCAGTCTCATGAGAAGATTCTTAAGTATTACAAATTTGTCAGCATGTTAGTGGCAGTACAAGCTTTATAAAATTATATTATTTCTCAAAGACTGGGTTTTATAATTGGCAGCAGATACTGTCAGTTTTCTTGAAGTGGATGGTTTCCTTTGCTTATTTTCAAAAAACTACCTCCTGCCCAAAACCCAAACCTGAAAGCAATAGTTTGTCTGTCACTCTTTCTTTTAAGTAAAACCGGTAGTCTGCCAAAAAAGCAGCTATTCGAGCTTGTAACTCAGTCACAAAAACACTTTTCCTGAAAACAGACATTGCAATTTTATAAGTACTTCTCTTTTTGTCACACAGAGTATTTATTTAAAGTACTCTAGAATTTAGATGTGAGAAAATTAATAATTTCACTGAGTAAAAATGGCTCCTCCCCACCCTCCCATCAGGGGGTTCGTAGTAGAGCAGAATATAAACTACTAATCCAGTTTGGAAAGACTGCTTTCATTAATGTCAAGTTGAAAGCAGTTTTATCCACCCCGGATTTCACAACAACTTTGCAAGAGTTAACACGGTGAAAAAGACAAATACTGTCTTCCTGTTAGTATGAAAATGATCTTGATATTGCAAACCCCCCGAAAGTGTCTCAGGGAGCTCCAGGGTTGCTGGAACCATATTATGGGACCCTCTGATTTGCTGATTCTTTGTGTGTGTGTGCATGTTTGTTTGAAATAAATCTTTCATATCTTACCCTTTTTAATTCGTTTGTCTTGCTGTTTTATTTGTGACTTAAAGTTTCACAAAGGTTATATTGTCTAACTTCATTACCCTCATCTATGTTGACAGTGATGTGTATAGGTCACTTCATTTGTCATTCTCAAAATATTCCTCATTCGTAAAAGCTCAACTGCCTGTGCCCGATTTGAAAGCGTTACTTACCAGTCTGCCAATAGCAGGAATTGCTGTTATTTTAATTAATGTAGAATTCACAGAAGCAAGTCCTATTTCAAATTTTCAAGATTTCTGCCTGAAAAAAATAATGAATCAAGTTAATTACTGACTCTCTTAACTGTGTTAAGTTCATAAATCTTCTCAAAGTTATTGGTTTATATTTCATTCTACATTGTTCTTGCTTTATTTATTCATATGACGTAAATTAGTGCAGAATATTTTGATACTATTTTCAACAAAACGCTTAGGAGAATTAAATCCTTGGGTACATCGTTCTCTAGCATTTGTCTGTGAAGATGTGTCATTGATTTCCTTTTGTTTCTTACTGGTATCTATGCACTTAAGAAGGCTCTGGTTCAATTAAATAAATACAAGAGAAGAGCGTTGAGGAGAGGTTTATTACGTTGTCCTATCTAGCTTTGTCACAGATTGTTTCTGCATAAAATGTTTATCTTCCCATTTCCCCTTAAGGAAACGAAAAGTTTGAATGTTAATCGGAAATATGGAGGAATTTTTGTTATATGACTGTTTTTCAAATTTTATTTATTTAATAAATTAATTTTGTTACTGAGTCATTCAGTTATTTTTAAAAGCTCTTCATAGAAATTCGTATTCTAGGACTTTGAATCTAAAGATTTGCCTCCAGAAAACATTTAAACTAAACTTTCTTTTACTTTAATATCATATGCTTTAATAAATATTATTCATAATATTAAGATTTGATATAGCTTAAAAGAAAAATGGTCCTCAAGACCTTGCTCATGAATTTTTAAACACCTTTCTTTGTATCCTAGAGTACAGCAAAGGTATTCAAAATAAACTTCATTTTATGATTAAATTTACCTTTATACTCAACTCATATCTAATGCTAATAACAATGGGTTATTGTATATTTTTTAGATGTTTACTCCCTATTTGATATACGATTTGCAGCTATTTTCTCCCATTTCATAGGTTGCCTGTTTATTCTGTTCATTTTGCTGTGCAGAAGCATTCTAGTTTGATGTCGTCCCAGTCGTTTATTGTTGCTTTTGTTGCTTCTCCTTTTGGTGTCATATCCAAAAAATCATTGCCAAGACCAATGTTAAGGAGGTTTTTCCAGTTTTCTTCCTGGAGTTTTAATGTTTCAGTTCTTATGTTTAAGTCTTTAATCCATTGCGAGTTAATTTTTGTGAGTGGTGTAAGATAATGGTCTAATTTCATTATTTTGCATGTGGTTATCCAGTTTTCCCAACACCATTTGTTGAAGATACTGTCTTTTCCCCATTGTGTATTCTTACTTCTTTTGTCATAGATTAATTGACCATATAAGTATGGGTTTATTTCTGGACTCTCTATTCTATTCCATTGGTCTTTGTGTCTCTTTTTATGCCAGTATGATACTGTTTGGATTACTATAACTTTGTAGTATAGTTTGAAATCAGAAAGTGTGATGCTTCCAGCTTTGTTCTTCTTTCTCAAGATTGCTTTGACTATTCAAGGTCTTTGGTGGTTCCATATGAATTTTTGGATTGTTTTTTCTATTTCTGTGAAAAATGCCATTGGAATTTTGATAAGGATTGCATCGAATCTGTAGATCACTTTGAGTAGTAGGAACATTTTAACAATATCAATTCTTCCAATCCATCAGCATGAGATATCTTTCCATTTAATTATGTCTTTAATTTCTTTCATTAATGTTTTATAGTCTTCGGTGTACAAATATTTCACTTATTTGGTTAAATTTCTTCCTAAGTATTTGATTGTTTTTTCAGGCTATTGTAAATGAGATTGTCTTCTTAATTTTTTTAGACAGTTTATTGTTAGCATATAGAAATGAAACTGATTTTTGTATGCTGATTTTGTAACCTGCAAGTTTACTGAATTCTTTCATTAATTCTAACAATTTTTGATGGAGTCTTTAGAGTTTTCTTTATACAACATCATGTTGTCTGCAGAGACAATTTTACTTCTTTCCTGCTGATTTTGGATGTCTTTTCATTTCTTTTTCTTGCCTAATTGCTCTGGCTAGGACTTTTAGTACTATGTGTGATAGGGCTAGTGAGAGAGGGCACCCATTTATTGTTCCAGATTTCAAAGTAAATGCTTTTGTCTTTTCACTGTTGAGTATGATGTTAACTGTGAGCCTGTCATGTATGGCCTTTGTTATATTGAGATATATTCCTTCTATACCCAATTTGTTGAGAGCTTTAATCATGAAAGGGTGTTGAATTTTGTCAAACACTTTTTCTTCACTTATTGAGAGGATCATATGCTTTTTATTGTTCATTTCAAATTTTGCAATGTATATTAGCAACTTGAAAGAATATTTGTTTATTGTTGAGACATTTTGATTAAGCAGACTTATAATAATAATAATGAATAGATTCTCCTGGGAAAAATGGGGCATATTATTTTAGATTTCTTTTTAATAAAGAAGCCATTCCGAAAAATCCTCTAAGGAGACTCTGTATATTTGCTGCTGATGGATGTTCACTTACAATAAGAAAACTTTTAATATTTTACTGTAAAAGTCTTTAGGCAGAGAGTTGTTAGAAATTAACCAATGTGTCCCAAGTATCAGCACACTGAAGAATTTTATTGGCTGAAATATCAAATATAAAAAATCAATAAATGAAATTCAAAATGTTATACTAATTTTAAAATTGATTTCATATTATTAATTAGTTCTCAGTGGAGTGGCAGATTGAAGTTTATTAAAACACAGGACAAATGTTTTAAAGGCAGTAAAAGATACTGACTGAAATAAAGAATAACACATTAGCATAAAATATATAGATCATTTTTTAATGGCATCAAAACTTTTTCAATAAAATAAATCCAAGTCGCGGAGATCTTTACAGTTTGAAACAGAAACAATCAGCATTCTCAAATATATCAACTAGAGATAGTAAACTCCTTTAACATAGCTCTATCATTCTTGCAATAATTATTTTAAATAAAAGTCATTACATGTGAACACTTTCAGCATCAGAACTTGCAGCTCTGGTGTGATTTAACATAGAAATATAAATTAATTATAACTGTGATTTCATTATTCTGCATTACTCTAGTGATATTATAACCATTAACACTCATTTTTGTATTTAAGAAACAGGTATATCAAAAATATAACCCTAAAAAATCCCAGCTTTAAAAAGACAAAAGAAGTTAATATTTTGAAACATCTTTGAAAAAGACATTCTACTGACACAATGTAAAACTGAATAGAAAATTTGAGCATAAGATGAAATATGAAATGTTAGTTCTTTCCTTTTCATTGATACCGAGTTAAATATAAAATGTACATGAGATTTTTATGGAATCAGAATTGCGTAAATGTTAGAATGTGTTCCATTTGGCTTCTTTCGACAAAGCTCATTATTGCCATGTTGAAAATATTTATTTTTGAAATTATCTTTGAAGGTGAGTCCACAGGAGAAGATATTTCTAATAGACTTTAAGAAAAGACAAGAAAGTAAATGGGGGAGTAAAAAAAAGACATTTTAAGAGAGACATATGAAAGTCAAAACGCTTTCAATTTAAGTGTCAAGATCTAGTGTAGTCAAGTTTTATGGGTCTCAGGAGACATTTCTTCAGCCAAAAAAGCAGTGGCCTTAGACTTTGTGCCTCTAAACTGAAAAGAAAGAGAGTTAATATAACTTACACTCTTCTTTCACAGATCTTGAGACATTGAATAGCGTATACTTTTTTTAAGGGCTCTTAAAGGGCACACTTAAGAAACTGAGCAAAATGAGAGAAAAATGGAGAGTGAGGGAGAACAAAATTTATATTTTTAAATAAATGACAATGTTGCTTTTTTCTACCATTAGTATATTTGAAGTAACAAGCACTTTAGGAAGTTTATTCTTTATCAAGAACAACAAAAAACTTACAGCATGATCAGTTGGGACATGGCTGTAAAATGCGAATTAAAGGCAAGCTATAGATGGTGCTCCTCACAGTTCTCCATGTGAGCACTAAGACAGGGGAAGAGGGGATTCTGAGCAAATTAAAGGGACTCTGGGGAAATGATAAAGGAGAAATGGACATAGGTCATATTCTCTTAAAACTTTTTCATTAAAGCAAGAGACTCTTGTAAGAAAAATCTATATTTGAGAGACACTAAAAAATACTTGCCCTTAAGCTTAATATTTCAACAGTAAAATCTGAAGAAGTTTTAACTTGGTAACTGGAAAAAAAAATCCATAAAATTTTGCTTCGGAGACACAGCATTAAAACGTAATTTTGAATTTAAGAGCCAATATAGATAAATTCTCACATGACTTAAACAAATACATCTATAAACTTGTAATTGTCTATAGAACAATTCTTTTAGAATTTAATTAAGCAAATTCGACATGATTTAACAGATTTTTTTTGCCAAACTTTTGAGTGACTCAAAGACTAAAGAAAAAACTAGTTTCTCTGAATATTTCTAGTGATTTAAATGTATTCAACCAATAAAAAGTATTACTTTATACTATATACTTTATTATTATTTACTATACTCTAGACACTATAAATTTAAGTATTGGAAACACTTCTTCTGAAACCCTACAAGCAGAAGCAGTATAGCACAGTGCAATTACAATGGTCTTTGAAACCAAAAGAACCTGAATTCAAATCTCATTTCTAAAGTTAGATAGATATGAAACTGTTGGTTTGCCTGAACTCACTGAGCCTGAGTTTACCTCTCTGTAAGTGTGGGACAGTGATGTGTATCTCTGAAAGTGATGTAGGTTTACATGAGAAAACTCTCTTGTGCATAGCAACTGTAACAATACTATTCCATCAAGCTACTATTGGCTTTTACCAGATTGTGAACATCTTGAGATAGGAGCCATTTGATCTTTTATCATCCAGGTGTCTAAAATATTGCTTGAGAATGAAAGTTGTTTAAATTTAATTATTTACTGTATGCATTTGTTGAATTTAATTATTCACTGAAGCTTGGTTTGTATATTACTGAAATACGGAATGTTGAGTAAACAAACCAACAACAAGCAAACTCCAAATGGCACAAAATCTTGGGAATACAGCAAGTACTAAAAATCACTTTTAGATATGTACATTGGTTCTTCCAGTCCCCTTCTCATGTTTAACTACAAAGTCACATACAGGGAGTGGGGTAACTGTTTTCCCAGAAGCTCTGTCTGCTTCTAGGTTCCTGACTTCCTAAGGGCCAAGCCCATTACCCCATTAATAAATAGAATTTAAAATTAAATAATTACTTGTCCCTTAGAGGAGAGTCGATTGGAGAGGAATGGCTATCACTGTTAGAAATGTATTATTTCCAAGTCTGGAAGCAAAAGTAATTATGGATAACTAATAAATTATATTCCTGGTCCTGATATTTGGTTCCTATTCTTTAAGAGTCAATTAAAGGGTTTCTCAGATGTTGTCTATATACTAGAAATAACTGAGAAAATTTAAAAAGTACCTTTGCCTCACTCTACATCAGTTAAATAAAAATCACTTGTATATTTGTGCTTTGGTATCAAAAGCTTCACAGGTGGTTCCAATGGACAACCAGTTTGAAAACTACTGGACTGACAAAATCCTGTTGTTCTTAATTACCTCCATTTCTTTAGATGAGCTCAAATCATCTGGAGAGGTAACATAAAAACAGTTATATTGATCTTAGTTACCACCAACATTAAACCTTTACTGCCATTTGAGTCTCGTTGCTTGCCTGTCCCCCTCCGTTTTCTTGGCATTCTGCCGAAATCATACTCATCACAATATCAATGTTTAAGTTCATCGACCTTGGTGACCAGAAAGTAGTAGGTACACTAGATTTCCCAGTAAGACACCTGTGTGCCAGAGGGTGGGAGAAAAACTCTACGGTGATTCAGGGGCTTTCCACAATAGCAAGATTTTTAGGAATCAACTGATCCGGAACATGCCAGGGCATTCCCTTAAGGGTAAAAGAAGAGTTTTTGTATCTGTCAAGTCAACTGTCTAAGGATCACTCTAAATTTTAGGGGCAACATTATGGCACTTGAAAATAGTTCTGAAATCCATTTACCAACTAGAGTCTGAAAAGCAGGATTTACAGCATATCTAGAATAGGATGAGAGATTTTTTCACTTTTGCTTTATTGCCCAACATATGCAATTATTTAAGATGTCTCTGGTGGATAAAAATGCTTTATGGTGTTTCTAGTAAGTCCTAACAGAAGAGATATACATGGGCCCCAAGATTCTGGAACAATGCTATGCCTTCTGCAGCAGAGAACTATGCCTCATGTGAAAAATAGCTTCAGAGTATCATAGGATACCAAATGACTAAATATCCAGTCTTTGATGAAGTAGAAGTTACCTAACCATGAGTCATAAAGTCTGGTTAGGTTAATTTGGTGTCATTCTGAGCTGGTCCATAAGACATAAATGAATTGAATGAAAAAATAGCATAGACTCTCACATCACCTACCTGTGTGACACTGCCACTTTTTTCTCACCTCAAGTCTATGGCCCCACAGGTGATTTCCTGTGACAACAAGGAGGAGTAAAGAAATTGAACATGGTTTATAGACAGATTGGTATAATTCGTTAGCACTAGCTGAAGCTATACATTTGCTACAATGTAGCCACATTCTGAGGTGGACCTAAAGAAATGTGGTAAAGGGGAGTCTTCTCAGTGGATCGAGCTGCAAGCAGCACAATTGCCATTCAGTTGGTATAAAGGAAATGTAGCCTGACCTGGGATATATAGCGACTCCTGTGCAAAGGAGAGTGGATTGGCTGTGGTTCCGGAGTCTGAAAGGAACAAGACTAGAAGATCCAATGTCAAGGGGGTCTGGAGAAGTTTCATGTGGATAGAACCTATGGGAATCAGAACAAAGCATATGGGTCTTTGTACCTCACATTAATGCTTTCCAGAAAATATCCACCTCAGAGGATGATTTCGTCTGCTCAGTGGACAGGTTAACTCCTTCTGTGAAAGCAACCATCCTCTCTCCTTAACAACTGTCTGCTAGCACAAGGGGCTCATGAAGAAAGTGGCCATGATAATGAAAATGAGGCTTCGTTTAGACCCGAAAGCATCAGTTCCTTCCTTCACTAAAGCTCATCTAGCTAAAATAGCTGCTTAAAGGCCTAGCTGTTAGCAGCAGAAACTGACAGTGAGCCCCCGTTATGTCACCATTCCTCATATAAAACAGCCAGGAATCTGTGACAGGTTTATTACATGGGAGTTCTTCCACTTGGTAGGAGCAGTAATTTTCCTTAATAAAGTAAATATATGGTCCAGACATGAGTTCGCTTTCCTTGTCCACTAAGGTTCCACCTACACCACTACTTGTAGAATGCCTAATGTAGCAATTTAGTATCCCATAAAAGTTGGCCTCAAGAGAAGGGAATGTCCCATTTTACAGCAAAGAAGGAGTAGTGACAAGGAATGCATGATTACAGAATTCACTGTTGTTGCCAATCACCCCAATATCCTGGCACTGAGCAGTGACAAATATACGGTTTTGTGTTTGGGATTATTCTAGGTCTGGAAACCAAAGTGTAAGGTTGATACACTCGGTAATTCAACTCATCTCATCATCATTCCCAGTGCCCGACTCGTGCAATTTGTGCTTCTTATCTCCTCAGCCTTAGGCCTGTGAAGAGAAGCTGCTTCCACTTTGGGAAACTGTTTTTCCAGGCGAAAGCATGAAGGTTTCACTGCACTGGAAGATACAAATGCACCCTGGGCATTCTGAATTCTTTTAGCCAGAGGACTAGCATGCAAAGAAAGGAATTACAATACATGCTGGAGACAATATCTTTAAATACCTTGAGCGTTTGAGTTTACTGATAAATGGTAGAAGCAGGGAAGAATGTGTTTTGGTACTTTTTTCCTTGCAGTAATGATGAACGGGCAATGATAGCAAGCATGGTCCATCAAGCGGAAGGCTTGATGAGTCATCCCCATTGAAAGACTACAGAGATGAAATGATGAGTAACATTTAAATCCCTGCCTTAGCAAGGATTGTGGTTTGCTTTGCTCATCTTTTTTAATCTTTCAAGAGAATACAACTGGCCTTGACATTGAAAGATTGAGTTTGTGCCAGCCCTCATAGGAAAGAAATGAGGGCCTTTTGTTCTACAACATCCATGTATTCTAAAAGGATGTGAGTGGATACATGCCCACAGAGAAGCCATGACTCACTCAGGATATGCGTCACCTCAGTTCTTGAACCCTTGCTTCTCTATCTTGCCTAAGTGGCATTACCCAAGGCTCACACAATTCCAGAGTCTAGAGAGCCAGGCTGTTTCTGTGGCCTCCACTTCAGTCACAAATCAAGGAGCCTTGCATGCTCCCAAGTGACATGGAAAGACCCCTGTGCCTCCTCATGCCCTGGGCAAGAATCATAGAAGCTCAGACAACCCAGCGGCAGGGAAGAAGTGGTTCTCTGTGGCTTGGGCTTTAACCACCAGGAAAGGACAGGCTCCAGGGATCTGTGGGTTAAAGTCTTCTCTCTTCCACTGAGGCAGACAGTTCTAAGATACCCTATGCTCATTTGGCCTCTGAAAATGGTATGTAAGACCAAGCAATCAGTCACGTTTCTTACAAAAAATAAAAAAATAATGCACCTTTTTCTCTTCGCATTCTCAACTTTCATTTTGCCCTTATACTCCTGCTTCCATGGAATTTTATGCCCCCAATGAGTTTTAACATGCAAACTTTTTCTCGGGCCCTGTTTTCTAAAGAACCTGAACTAAAACATCAATTATGCACTGTCTGAAAAAAAGAATATGTTTAAGAACAAATTGTACTCCAAACAACAATGCAGATTAAAGAAGTAATTAAAATTTATCTTATCTTTATGTATAGTATTTAATTGGTGATTTAAAACCACTAATATATTTGTATTTATTCCAAAACTCCTGGGAAATAAATCTATAATTAGGATATTCGGTTTTCCTCCTCTTTTAGAATCAGTGTGCATTTCAGGAGCTCGCTGTCTCTTTTTTTCCTTCAAAATAAGACCACATCCCTCCTTCATGAACTGATCACCCGGAAGAAAATGGGAGCCCCAAACACTGAATCCTTGTGACAAGCTCACCTCTCCTCCTTACCCTTAACACACATAGCTCCATCACTATTGAGACCATTAGTACTAATTTCTTGATGTCAGTGACCACAAAAAAATCAGTACCCTCATCACTGAGACTCTAATTTTCAGGTGGTTTTGCACATCCTCTCTTAATCTATTTTCCACCCCAATCAACTTTGAAACTTTTTCACTATGCCTTCCGGAACTTGGAATCAGTAATTAGTAAGTTCCCTTATAACCTGAAAAACTTCTTTGAAAATTTCCTTTACGTTCTTGTTTTAACTGAAATGTTGCTTTCCCCAGGACACTGCTTCTCCGAAGCCTTCCCACTGTTGGATGCTTTCTCTCACACCCCCTCATATCCTGGGAGTGGGATAGGTGTCGTCTTTTATCTTCACTGCTGCTTCAGACTATTCCTCTCTCCTCCCTAGAAAGTTCAGGTTTGAATTTTACGACATTATAATATTCTAGGTAAAGTAATCTACTATCCCTAGAGCCATTCATTTTTATTCCGTAAAGCCTGTAGCTCTAGTTTATACCGTCTCAATCACTAAGCCTATCAGCGTCCTTTGTGATTTCAGTTTCTATTTGGATTCCTGCAACAAGCGGGATTCGCGGTTCTTTGACACCCTGGATAATAACGCTCTGATCCCCCTTTACGCTTCCTCTGCTAAATTCATTGGTCATACCCCAAAATTTGTCATTGCCGATAAATGAAACCTTTTCAGGATTTCCATTTCCAGCATCCCACTTTTTAACTGAACATTCTACCCTATCCAGATGTAAATCAAAGTAGAGTATAAGGATTAGGTAAAAATAAAGCAACAAAATTAGCATTGATCTCAGATTATGTAATTTTGTTTACAGAATATCCAAAGTAAAATCTACAAACAAATTGCCAGAATTAATAAGAAATTTAGTTTGCTGGATCTGTGATCTTACAAATAATCAATTTGTTTTCTTGGTATTGGGAGCAAGTAATTAAAAAATGTAGAAAAAATGATATATTTACAATAAGAATATAAATGTAAATATTTAGAAATAATTTTTAAACAATTTATGCAAGAAATTCATGGAGAAAATTTAGTTTATTTGAAAGACATTAAAGAAAATCTGTATATGAAAAGAGATTGCCTTCATGAGCTGAGAGGCAATATTGTAAAGATGTTAATTCTTTCCACATTTACCCAAGTGGCTTTCTTTTAAGTTGGAGATCTCAGAAAAGTTGTCCATATCTTTGCTGCTTAAGTGTTACTGACCTCAAATTTCCTCACAAGGGCAGAATTTCATTAAAAAAGGAAACATTGGTTTTAAGAGTACAACCAGCAGACTAACAGAAGACCTTGATTTCGACATTAAGGTTGTAATCATGAGAATTTTATCATTGGTAAAAAAATACTTTGACCCTTTGGGAAGAGCATTAGGTATAAAACAACATTTCTTATTAGTCACATCTGATTTGTTTGTTTGTTTGTTTTACCTGAACAAACTACAAATTTAGGTTATCCAGTAAGTAAATGCTTTATTATTTTCTAGGTAATTAACTTAGTAACTACAGGAAAAATAGATCTTTAATTCGTAAAAAAAACAAAGACAAACCCTAAATGCAATACCATGATTTCTTCTGGAAAAATAGCATCCATGCAAATTATTCTTTTAATATAAAAGAATCCAGTGTGTATAGTTACAAAGCATAAACAATTAGCTTAATAATAGTGTATTGTCTTCTTTTACACTATCATCACTTCAGGTTGGTGAGAAATTATGTGCACTTTTTGATGTGTTTTACTCATTGCTATGTAATATACATATAGGGAGAATAAAATACTAAATGATACTGGGTTTAATTAAACATGGTTTAACTTATTGTCTATGAGTGATACATTATTTAAATAGATGGAAAAATGAATATTTCCATTCTTAAAAATGGGGACAATCTCCAGATATAATGCATAATTTTTAATGTTAAAAAAATGACCAATTCATTCTTTGACCTATTTCTATTCTCTATCAATACTACGAGGTAGCATCCTAATAAATCATCACTGGGGCACCACTGTGAAGATGGTAATAATAACGCATCATCAGAACCACGGTGATGAAAGCTGCCCTTGTGATGATGCAATGGTCTGACTCAGAGGCACACATTTAGAGCATAGTTGCTACAAAATTAGGAAGGCTCTTTGAAGAACCCAGATAATCAAAGTTCATAGATGATAAGGAATACTGCATGTTCAGTTGCTACACCATTATTCAGGCAAAGAAAAGCTGAGCAGAGAGACGATTATATAAGGCTTATTGGAGTAAAGCTTACAATAGTGTGTTTTCTGGATGAGTCATATTTTAAAATTTTCATTTTAAAGATTACCAAGAAAAGAGGAATAGGAACATACTCACTGAGAATATTTCCTAATGCCTCAAAGTTTCTAGTGCCTGGGAAGTCTATTCTATCTAAGATAAAGGTTGACTGATGGATTGATTGATACTTTTTCCTCTGCAGTGCATAAACCAACTGGTAAGTTGTTTGTCAGTGGCAGAGCCAGGATTCCAACAGAGGTCAATACAAATGCAAAGCCTTTGCTTGAAATTATTATTCCCTAAAACCTCTCCGCAGTATGGTAAGAAAACTTAAATTGTTTTATCTTTTTACCTCCCAATGGAATGCTTTATTAGTGCAGTCTCTGGAGGTCATTGCTAAATGAACTATCTCAGAGCATTTAAAACCATTGTGGAATCAGCCACTTTCTTGATGAGCTTCTTGGAATGCAGTAAATATCTTTGATTTTCAAATCAACCTCCGAGCAGCAAGAAGGAGGGAAAGATTCTTATGTTATGCTTTCTGCTTAGAGGTCCCATCTCTAGAGATACTGCCTGAAGGATTAAAGGGTAAGAAATTTGGGAAATTTGTCAGTTTACTGAGAAGTAGATGCCAGCCTACCTCGCAGCAGACCCAGTCCCTCCATTTTTCTGACAAGGGCTTGCTGTCTGATCAACTGAATCACTGTCTAAGTCATCTCTTCCTTCCTTTATTTAAAACATTTATGAAACATTTTCTATATGCCAATAAGTGTGCTAAAAGCTGAGAGTAACAGAGTGAAATGAACTTGGTTCTCTGTGTATGAGTCTCACAGTCCGTAGGTAAGAGCAGACAAATAATTCCAGGAATACGAAAATTATAGAATATTAAGTGTTAATTAATACAAAAAACATTTTTGCTCTCCAAAATTTAAATTCACAGATTTTTTGGAAAGTAAAATGATCATTTCTTTCTCTCTTTTAATATCAGCTATTAATTTTTCTGTATCAAGCTGGGTATTTTGTTTTACTGTAAGAAAAATCCAACTATTACATTTTTGATATGTTGGCTTTAAATTTCTACAAAGATATTGAAACAGTGTTGCATTTTCCATTGTCAGCAGAGGACATAGGATATTCAAGGTATCAAGTCTGTAATGGTGAGAGATTACCTCTGCAGGATCAGGAGAGGGACAAAGACGAGACGCACTTTTCAGTTAGTAAAAAGGTTTTCTTTGTTGTTGTGCTTAGGATGCTTTGTATTCTGTGTTCCCAAAATAACTAGTCCAAATGTTGAAAATATGTTTTTGTTGCTGCCGTTATTTGTCTTTGCTTTTAGATTGATCTTCCTATTCCACTCATGTCCTTTACCATTCTTTCAACACAGCAGCCAGAAATGTTAAAATGTTAAGTTAAAATGTATATGTGTCCTTGGTTCAAAATTCTCAACTGGCTTCACGTTTCATGCAGATAAAAACAAGCACTCCGTGGTGGTCTGCAAGGCCCATGTGACCTCCAACGTCGCTAACCTCCTCTCCTAGGACACATTCCCTTGACTTCAGCGTGCCAGGAATATTCACCCCTTTCCTCGTCCTTGACCATTCAAAGTGAAAGCTCATCTCAGGGGCTTCCCATTTGCCATTGCTTTCACCAGGGAAATGGTATGAAAGGAACTTCGTAAATGTTTTCCGCAAAATCAATAGTGACTCTAACAACTTACATGGCACTGCCAATTACATGTTGTGAAACCAAAAGGCATTTTTCTAAACTATCAAATAAAAGCAGAAATAAATTTTGATAAACCACATGAAGGAAGAGACTGAATTATTTTTCCGTCTTTCAAGAAAATGCCATAATATTTTTAATTTCAATAAAATATGTACAAGGAGTATATGGTCCAATTTACAAGGAGCATATGGTCAGAAAATGTATAGAAAAATTGGTATAGAGATAGATTAGGCAGTTAATTATAAGTATTATAAATAGAAAATGTTCACATACAAATCTATTTATTTATAAAATTTAAAATTATAAATATGGTATGTTACTTTTCTGGATTTTGACATGTGTGGTATTTCCAGCTTATTTAAATTTATAATTGGTTGTGGTTTCTTTTCTCTATCTAAATAAATATTGGCTTTCCTAATTTTGCATTATTTTCCTTAAAAACAGCTCCCACATCGTGTCAACTTCAAAGCCCGCAGAGCTGAGATCTGCCCTGCCCTTAGTCCACACAGTATCAACAGTCCCTTCGATTCTTTTTAGCCAGGGTTCCCAAACGGCCTAAGTACAAAGAGACCGTCTCCCATGTCTGTGCTTCCTATCTCCTCCTCATTTTCTTTTTCTATTACTTTTATGTTTGAAAATCCTATAAATGTGGCATAAATCCAATCTGTGACATGTTATTGGAATCGAAGTTATAGAACATCAAGCTGAAAAATACTTTCATAAACTTGTGTAAAACTTACTCAAAGATAAAAGAGAGAAGACCCAGTTATTCTAGCCATATTTGTTTTTGAGACAAAAAGAGCACAAATTAAATATACCATCTTCCCTTAAACTTTGCCACCAGTATAGTGCTATATTTGACGTAACAAACATGTACAGTTAAGATTTTAGAGATAACATATTTACTTTTTTTTCTAATCCCAACTTTCCTAATAATTGTCAATCATATCTTTATATTTTGCCAATTACTTTCAGAGAGCACAGAGTTCTAGTAAGAAAGACGATTTTCCTTCAGTGCATTCATGGGTACACCACTTGCCCTTGGTTAAGTGGCCCTTGCATGGTCACATTATTCAGCTCCAATTACCTAGAATACTTCAGAAAACTTTCCATGCTAAGCCTCCCAAAGAAAGCTAGCTAGAGGGAATAGGGATTCATTCAGTGGCAATATATTAAATATTTACTTTTAATTAAATTGTATGTCATTTAGTATTTCTGGAAAGAAAAATGCCAAGGCAAGTATAAATCAAAAAAAATATTTTTTATTCTCTTACAAGATGCTGAGTGCTAAATTAAATAAATACAAAGTAGAAATGAAAGCTCAGAAACACATTTTGCCATTTAGGATAAAAGCAATCCATTTGGCCAATAAGGAAAAAAGTTTTTGGTATTATTTATTACAATTGTCTAGCAAAATTTTCTTTTTAGAATTTGACTCAATATTCCTAGGGAATAGAAATATTACCATGATATCATATTATACTGATACTTTGCTATGCCTTCAACTCTTATTGAATAAAATAATAGTTCAGCTGTTATAGACTGACTAGCTGTGTTGTAGGTTTAAGACTTGTGTTGAGAATTTTATGCTACTATCTTTTTTTATTAGTTCACACTGTTTTTCTTACTTCCCCTTGTAGTGTGGTTATTGACAATGTTGAAATTACCCAAGTCCTGTGATTCTGGAAAACAGCTGTGGTTAAAGAATCGCACCCCCCAGCACACCCTTTTGTATTCTGGAAATTGGCTCCCTGCAAAGAACCGCTTTTCCTCATAAGACTTGGATAAGACTTGAGGGTGCCCCCTTGTTTACCTATGATAAGGCCAGACACAGTCCCTCCAAATTCCCATTTGTCACATCATAAATTACTAGCAGAACTGTTTTATCCCCACTTATCAATTGGAGCAAAATGTTTGTTAACCAAAATATAGTTCAGATTTTTCTCCTTCCCTTGGGAGCTCTACACTTTAGTCCACCCTCAGACTGAGCCAGCACAGAGCCTTTCCCTAAGGGCCCTCCTGGAGAAGAGGCTGGCCTCAGCCTAAGATATTTTCTCCTCTACCCTCCAATCATGCTACCCTTTCATTTCACCTCTCTACCCCTGGTTCTTTCTAACATTGTTTACTCCTCTCCATAAAAGAAAAACTCTTTTGCTTAACTCTCATGAAACTTTCAGATCTTCTATTCAGAATGCTCTCCTTATTGCAGTAGTCTCTCTCTCTCTCTCTCTCTCTTTTTTTTTTTTTTTGGTGAGGAAGATTGGCCAGGTGTAACATCTGTTGCCAATCTTCTTATTTTTGCTTGGGGAAGATTGTTGCTGAGCTAATATCTGTGCCAATCTTCCTCTATTTTGTATGTGGGATATTGCCACAGCATGACTTGATCTGTGGTGTGTAGATCCACACGCAGGATCCGAACCCGTAAACTCCGGGCCGTCCAAGCTGAGTGTGTGAACTTAACCACTATGCCACGAGGCCAGCCCGTGCAATAGTCTTTTCAAGTGAAGTCTTTCCTCACCTAAGTCCAGATGCATTTTTAATTTAACATTATGTATAACATGCTTACATTAGCAGAAGGTCTGTGAAGGGTATGTGACAACTTCCTGTACTATCTTTGCATCTCTTCTCTAAGTCTCTTGCAAATAAAAAGGTAAAGAAACAAAAGGATATTTCTCAGTTTATACACTCTAGGCCTCTTGGAAATGTTTTATAAAACTGATAAATTAATCACTGCTGAGGACAAAAAGACCAGAGACTCAGATACTTTGAAACATGACTTTTGCTATTTACTTAGTATCTGCATGAAGACATTGATTAGCGAGAGGGCATTAGCTGGCTTCTGGGAGAACCTTCCCTCAGTTCTCCACACATCTGCTTACAAGTTCTCTTTGACACATGCCTACAACCCGCTATCAGCCCCCTCTCCTTTTCAGAAATTCATTTTTTATTGGAATCTTTAGAGGGTCTTGTACTCACGAATAACACAACTTCAAAAAGACTATTTTAAATGGAAAACTGATAATACATATGTGAAGAAAAGGTAAACAAAAATGGAGTTAGGTTTTCAGATGTGGAAAGAGGCTGTATGTGTTCAAAAGAATGTAACACTATGGATACTTTTGTTTTTTGAGTTTGTGACTGAGTATATAACATGCCCATCTTTTAATCATGAAGGGGTGAATTTTTTCCTCCCTACTCTTTCTGAATACCAAAATCATTTTCCTGAGACTTGTCTCATAAGCTCTTCTCCTTTTTTTCCTGCTTCTCTGGCCATTCCTTCATCCTGTGCTGGCCGTTTCCTCAGCCAACGAACTTTACACATTGTCCTCTCTCCACCCTAGATACTTCCATTTTCACACATATTGTATATCAATGTCATCTTCTCCCCTAACTATTAACTATATTTTCTATATTCCCACGTCATAGCACTTTACTTCTTTTTAAGGGAATGCTTGGTGGTGTTTTACACATTTATGTTTTGGAATTTTAAAAACTATTTTTGTGGTAGGAATGAAAATTGGAGCAGCCACTTTGGAAGACAGTTTGGTGGTATACAGGAAGAAAAAGAATTCTCCCTCTACCCTTCATTGTTCTTGGCTGAGACCCCTCTGGAAAAAAGGCATTAGTCAGAGAAAAAAGTTAGTTGCATGTGTATTTATGTACAGGAGCCCCACCAGAATCTGAGACTCAAAGGCAGCCAGATGATGGAGACACACACCATCCTGAGCGAAGGAAAGGGGAGGGGGCTGGGACTTCAACCTGGCGAGTGGTAATTCATGGGATGCTGAGAAAAGGAAATGTTTCCTAAACAAAGGTTGCGCTGTTCTTCAGATAAGTCTCTCAGGTGAAACTGTGATCTCTGGTAATAGTTCCTGGTACAGCCCCTCTTTCTCATGTAAATTTCCGTTACAAAAGAGTCACTTCCACTCTGTTTTCGGAGCTTCTAATGCACGTGTAGTTTCTCGAAATAATCAGCTCAAAATAAACCTTATGCCAAAGAGTCCTGTTTTGAGGTGGCATATTCTGATACCCTTCAGCAGTTTCTTGCAAAATTAAACAAAATTAAATTAAAACTGTACTCCTTTTTATCCAAAAGAGCTGAATACTTATGTCTACACAAAAATCTGCACACAGATGTTTTTAGAAGCCTTATTCATGTTTGCCAAAACTTGGAAGCAACCAAGATGTCCTTCAATAGATGAATGGCTAAATAACTGTCATACAGTCAAATGAGGGAGTATTATTCAGCGCTAAAAAGAAATGCGCTATCAAGTCACAAAAAGACATGGAGGAAACTTAAATTCATATTACTAAGTGAAAGAAGCCAATCTGAAAAGGCTATATATTGCATGATTCCAACAAAATGAGATTCTGGAAAAGACAAAACTGTGGAGACAGTAAAAAGATCAGTGGTTGCCAGGGGTTCGTGGGGAAGCAAGGATGAATAGGCAGGGCACAGAGGAATTTTACGGCCATGAAACTACTCTGTATGATAGTATAATGATGGATACTAGTCATTATACATTTGTTCAAACTCATAGAAAGTGCAACACCAAGAGTGAGCCCTAAGGTAAACTACGGACTTTGGGTGATAATGATGTGTCAATATACGCTCATCAATTTTAACAAATGTAAGCACTCTGGTGGGTGGTGTTGATTATGGGGGAAGCTATGCATGTGTGGGGGCAGGGTGTATGGAAAATCTCGGTACCTTCCACTCAATTTGTCTAAATTGCTCTAAAAATATAAAACCAAAAATTAAACTGCTATTTTTTTAAGATAAACTCATGAAAATACTCTAAAAAATAAAATCTTTAAATATGAAAAAAAACCTCATTTTAAAGCAATAATGAAAGCAAAAATTTCCAACCATCCCCCTGCTGCAATTATAGAATTTGTATTTTACATATTTCTTAGCTACAGTTTGTTTTGAAATTTAGGTGATTTTTTTTCAGAACACAAGTGGTAGATGCTTGGTAAATCTTATTAATACAAACCAGTTTAAATTTTTCATTATAAAAAATACATAAGGGAATTGTTCAAATTTGAAAAGCTTTAAAATATCATATACAGTTTACATGAAACTATGAAAGATGATATATTATTATATGTTATTGTTATTACATCACTATTCATTTTATTTTTTAATAAAGTAGTGAGAATCTCCACAGGCTTATGACTGGCAGACAAGAGGCAAGTTGACAATAAAAATAGGAACTGGAAAGTAAGCAGAGAGCTTGAGGCGAGGTCCAAATAAGACCTGAAGTGAGTGATTTCAGGAAATGTTATTTAATATAGGCAGGCTGAGTTGAGGGCCTCTAGAGGTAAGCTTCTATACCAGGCCTGAGGTACTTCTCAAAGGAATTCCCTATGGAATGGAACAGTATTTTTAAACCTAAAGTGGTAGGCTTTTAATTCACATGCCCCTAAAGCCCCCATGGGAGAGGGAAAAATTCAGGAAGCAAAGTCTGCGTAGTGGAAGGCAGCCAGGAATTCAAGGTGTAAAAGTTACTCAAGACAATCTTAGCCTGATCATTGTTCAATATATGCTTCTGATTAAATAGTAATCACTGAATTCCAAAGCATCTCTGTTGGATAGCACAACATGTAGGAAAAAGATCAGAGGTCGTTTGGAGGTTGGAGAGTACCAGAATATGCCACCCCAAAATGACATTCCTGAAGGACTGTCGGAGTTGAGGACATGCTACTCTCAAATATGCTGCTTTGGTATATTGATGACCTTGAGCTGTAGGCCCTTGAAGAAGAGCATATGCAGAGAGAGCCTTTCTCTGAACTCCCCTCATCTGCCTAAAGACACATCCTCCAAAAGGAACTCAATTGCCATAAATCTCCTCCCTGGGAGTTTCATCACCAGGGAAGATTGACTCTTGTCACAGGAGAGGAGACTAGAAGTCCACACCACACCCAGGCAAACTTTGTCACAGTCTCTCATACCTCCCATCTCTTCTTCTAAGCGCCCATTCATCTTTCCTAAATATCATTTACTCTCCTCTAAAAAACCTACATCCCCCCTCTCTTTCCCTATTAAGATGGTATGTAAGCCTGAATTCTAAGCCACCTGGGGCTGTTACTCATTTTCTCTTCGATATCTCCATATATACATGAGGTAAACATGTTAACAAACTTCTGTTTGTTTTATCTTGTTAATCTGTCCTTTATTACAGAGGTCTCAGCTAAGAACTTAGAGAGATAGAAGGAAAATTATTTTGCCTCCCCTACAGCATCAATCAATTTTAAAACCTAAAATTCCAAAATTTTATTCAATATTTAAAGCCAAGTGTACGGGAGAGCGAAGAAGATAAGAAAGAAAAACACATATACCAGAGAGTGACTTTTTTTAACCACACAAATGCAATATTAAGTTCCATTGAAAACGAGAATTGGATTGAAAGTTTTTTGTGTTTCTAAGAGTTGCAAGCTGAATAAAGTAATGTGAAACTGTTAAATGAGATGACCTGACCTGCTAAAAGCAATTTAAATCTCACTAAAGGAAACATTCAGCACTTTTCACATGTAGCTGGAAAGAGTTGTCTTCCAACAGGTCAGTTATGTTAGAAAGACTGAAGCATATGGGAGACTATCAGAAAATTGCCCTTTGGATGCTTAATGGAGAGCATTGTAAATGACCTTGTGCCTCATGAATCTAGTCTGAAAAGATTCAGTTGGGTTCCACAGGTGAGCATAATACAATTTTTTAAAACTTTAATACCTAGTTATTTTCAGCCAGGAGGCAATTATTTTTTCCTGGTAGAGTAGGCATTTTGTGGATCCTATTTTAATTTATGATTATAGAATATATCCGTCTTTTGAATTCTGAATTTGAGCGGAATCTGTCATGAATAAATACATTTATATACTTACCCTAAAAGTATTATAGCTTACTCGAAGAAATATATATGATGCAAAATTGTTTTTGGTTTTTGTCAAATAATATGTTGATAGTCTATATTACAAATGATCAGAAATGAGTAGTATTCACTAAAAATTTATGATAAGGGAAAAGTAAAATAATGAGTTATAGTTGTAAAGTACATAATGTATCTACTCAGGAAAAAAATCAGAAGGAAAAATGAGAGTAATAGAAATGAAAAGTTTTCTTGACAATTAGATATTTCATAATATATCTGCAAAGCTAATTGTGAAAACATTCTTTATTTAAATGAAAACAGCAACTTGAATATCCTAAATATCAAATGTTGGGTTTCTCTATTTTATTACATAAAGCAAGAGATGTGATCTGAAATATATTTGTCGCTCTGAGGCACATCTAGCTCTTTCAAATTCAAATGTGCATTCTAGATTATCTTTCCAAAAATGTTTACCCTTTAGGACTGACTCATGTGATATCTTGGAACAAATGCAACTTTATTTGGAATACTAGACTGCAACCTCTGTTAAGGGCATGGATTTCTGTGTAAGTGTGTCACTGAACCAAGCTTGTTTTGCCCTCCACACAGTATGCCAGACACAGAGTTGATGAGTTTGCAGAAGAGAAAGGGTTTATTAACAAGGCAGCCAAGTGAGGAGATGGGAGAACAAGTCTCAAACCTGCCTCCCTGAAAATGGAGATTAGGGCTCTTTATGGGATAAAGGGGCAGGGTGGTCTGAAGTGTGGGGATAGATGATTGAAAGTAAGGGAGGTAATAGATAATATGTACAAGCATAGTCAAGCTTCAGATTCTTCATAGGATACATATTCACAAAATGGTGTTAGCAGGATCTGAGTGTGGAGTTTTCCGCCCCTGACATCAAAGAGCCACCTTTTGGGCATTCATGCAGGCCCTGTTGATGAGTCTGTGGTCTTAATCGGCATAAACTGGATAAGGAATCCATTTTCAGTTCCTGAAAAACAACTTAAGCACTTGTTCCCTGGTGACCCAAGCGTCAGAGATGTTCTCTATAGGGTGGGCTTTGGTAAAGCATTATCTAACTACTTTTGCAAGCAGACAAGTGAGTATAAAGCAAGTTGGCCCCCAGTTTCGTATGCAGAAGATCTGGGACAAGGAAGGTATCCAATATTTATTGGTTGAATGGATGAAGTATATGAATACATTTTCAAATATGCAAAGATTGTCCTATAATATTAATATTTCTAATTTTGAACCCTAGGGAGTTCATCTGAAAAGACATGTCATCATGTAATAATAGAAAAAAAGAGTTGAGGTGGTTTCACTCCTGATAATTATTAACTGTGTGGACATTGGGCCAGTCACATAGTCATTTGAATATCAGTTTCTTCATTTCTAAAATGTAGCTCATAATAATTTTTTTAATTCTATCTTATCTTCCCTGGGATCCTACAGGTATATGTGCAAAGTTACATTATTAATATAAAACTCTAAAAACTAAGGCAAAATACTCAATTTGGATACCAGTGAAATTAAAGCTTAAAGTACAAAATTAGAAAAGTAACACAATTTCATTGTTCATTGCATAGAATAATTATTTTTAAATGCTACATAAAATTTCTTTTAAAAAAATTGTATTTACCAACTATATTGCCTGGCGCAATTCTGGATACAGTTATTTATTTAAAAAAATGCTTGTTTGGCAGCTCTTTGAACATTGCCTGAGGTTAAAAAGACAGTTTTAAAACTAGTCAATTTTATGTCTTTTCCTACATTTCTCATCATCATAGCCCTGATGTCTTTGCTAGTGTATCTACAGTATGAAGAAATAATGTCATATCAATTCTAGTATTATTACTTTGCCAAGTTGCTATTTGGTACATTTTATAAGCAATCTAACATTTCAGTTCCTGAAATAACCTGTTTAACTTTACATGCATAATTTTACTTACCAGATTTTTTACATGTAGGAGATAGAGACAAGATGAAAAACTAATTCTCTTTATAAAGATCTGCCTTTAAGATGCTTAAAGCGCAGAGAATGTGCAAAATTGAGGTTTTCTGCCTCATGTGCATGAACAAGCCAATCAGTTATGGGGTCAGCCTTTGGGAAAGAAGAGCGGCTTTATCCTGTGGATCCACCTGCAGGAAGAACAGGGATCTGCCCTCAGATCTGTCTCTCTGATTCAGGATTTGGGGCAGAATTTAAGAGTTGGGAGAACAGGCTGGCACGTGGAAATGCTGGTGGGACAGGCTTCGATCGGTGGGCTTCAAGGATTTATGAAGAGGTTTTAAACATTTATGACAGGCTTCTAAACAATTTGATGAGGTGGGGAAGGAATTTTAACACTGAATCTTCCTGAATGAGGGACCCCTGACTTCTGATAAGAGTGCAACTTTCAAGTTCTGGTGGAGTCTTGGTCCTTGGGTTCTGTGGGAAGGAGGATTTTTGGTTCCGAGGTCATTTCAGATCACTATTTCTTTTTTTGCACGTCCTTGGCTACGTGCCTTTGCAGATTTTCCGAAAGGCAATTCTTAGCACTCTGTTGATAAGAGATGGGGTCAGTTTAACTGTTCCTGGGGGGTCCGCGGTTACAAAAGTGACTGTGTTCGTCACACAGCATTACAGTTTTCTTTAATGACTGCCATCCTGTTTGACTCTAAAAGGTTTAACGCTTCTTAAACTTAATTATTTCAAAATGTAAGCGTGTTTGTATAAGAGTTCAGTGGAAGGAAAGAGATATATCTACACTGTAAGAACAAACTTACCCATATCTCAATGAAGCCATAGATTTATTAATCCGAGCAAACAGCTTTCCCTTCCTCTGTTAATGGTGGAGCTCTTGGATGCTTGGAAAGGGTAGGGTGTCATTACTGCAGTGCTGACTAAAGTATTATGTTTGATTAATAATCATTCATCTAAATATATTTGTTGAGTATCTTCTATAAGCCAGGCACAGGGCTAGCTTCCAGGTATAGAGCAATGGATGGAAGAAACCAAACCCTTGCCCTTTGGGAACCCATAGTTTCCTGTGAGAGACAAATATTAAGCCAACAATTAAACAGTTAGTTGCAATTGTAATAAATTCCGTAAAGGACAGTACAAGAAGCTTAGAAAATGTATATCAGGAACACCTGGCCTAGTCTTAGTAGCAGGGAAGGTTCCTCTAGAAAGTGGCATCGAAATTAAGACTTGTATTGATTCTTATTTTGTGACACAGATTATCACAGATGTTTCTTTTAAGGCAATATGTAATTTTTTCTCAGTTTTAATTGGAATTCCTTTATCCAATTTTAGTTAAAAGAAATGATTTAAAAATGTCATAAACCTTTAAAGATGTTATAACAGTTCACAAAAATATTAAAACTTCCATTTTCAGAGGCCAAAAAAAAAACCTCTTAAAAAAACAAATGAAAAAGTGCACAAAATTTGTTGTTTCATTACAGCAGTGGATTTTGGAAATATATTCCTGGTTCTAAATCTAGACCACTAACTGGCACAATAGTTCCATGGTAATAATCAGCAGATAGACCTTATTAATTCAGTAATTCACTAGTTTATTTAAAAATGTGTACCATTAATTTTACATTCCTTTTAAGATTTTTTTTCTCTTTATCCTCAAAATTAACTCTGGTTCCTGATACTTGTGCATTGTATCTGTTTAGATACTCCATTTCTGTATGGTTACTTGCACAGAACATACATACCCTGCCATTTTAAGCAGATCATTTGGTTGTGCTATCTTAAGATTTGCTTTAGAATGGCTCATGACATGTTTGACCCTGTTGTGAAGGGGAGCAGTTTTTATCACCCCAAAATATGCCGCTTTGGCATGAGGATTATTTTGAGCTAAAGGCAATCAAAAACCCAGCAGATTCAGGAAAAGCTCTCTACCTCCCTCTCAACTGCTTCAACTTACATTGGAAAGGGGACCTGCACCAGGAAGAGAGCTATTGCCAGAGAGAACTTTTAACCTGAGAAACTTGCCTGCATAGCAGGGCAAACGTTGTTTTCCAAACATCTCTGCCTTCCTGGGAATGGCCCCCCTTCCCTTCATATCCTCATACTCCTGTCTTTTCCTCAGCTCAGGATGGTATAGAAGCCTCAGTTGCCTGGCTGCCCTTTGGGTCTTCATATCTTTGCACATATGTAATTATGTTTGTCAATTTAGTTATTAGACCAGTCAAAGAGCCTAGAAGAGAAGGGACAATTTTTCAGTCCCTACAGTATCCTTTAGGACTATATATGGACTTTATATGCATTAATAATAAAAATTGAAATATTATTTCTCTATTTCACCTATCCAGTTAATTAGAAGTTCAGGCATTATTTCATCACATGGATTTATTTCAGTCATAAAGAATTTGAACTCATTGAGTATGAACAAAATTGAATTAATATTTGGATAATTTGTGAATCAAATTGTTTTATTTCCTTTGCTTTTTATTTAAGAATTTTACTGTAAAAAACACTAATGGGAAGCATAACTTTTAAAAATAATTTATTTTCTATTATTTTAGAATAATCCAGCCAGAAATGTAAAATTATTATTTTATAATTATGAAAGTCTGAATGTGATAAATTGCTTTAGCTAAGGGACACAGGTGGCTGAAAATGGTGTTTCAGTAAGTAAGCAGTTGGGTGAGAAGACAGGAATAGCTTGCAGCACATTTGCATTTGGATGGAATAAAAAATTGATTCATGTTCTCAGCACTTGTTCTAATTCCTAGTTTTCTCCTCACCCTATATGAGGTTGATTAAATTATGCCCTTGTGACAAATAGTCTCTTTAAGTAGGCATTCATGTAATGGGATGAAATAGCCCTAACAGGGGATATGGGGTGGTTTATCATCTTCTCCAAACTCCCATCTGTGTGAGGAACGGGGGCTGCCTCACAGGATCTGCATACTAGTGAGTCCTGATGAAGAACAGTGTAGGCTTGGGAAGGGTTCTCATGGAATGATCCTGATGGCCAACAGGGTGTGTTTACAGAACATCAGCGAACAAGGTCAGGCTCTGTCAGGTCCCTTACCATAACTTTTCTTTTCTTTTTTTCATTTTTGTTAAATTTGATAAATAACTGAAAAGCAATGAGATATATTGGAGTTTAGCAGGAACTGTTTGGTGTAAAACTAATTCATCTTGACCTTGTTTTTCCAAAAGGGCCTGACGTGGCCTGTTGAGCATGCATTGCACATCTGCTTTAAACATTTACTATGCTCCAAAGGCAAGAATGATGTCCTTAAAAATAAAGGTGCAACTTTCCCCCATATTAACATTCGTTTAAGGATAAGCATCTCTTCCTGGAAACTAAGGATTAATTACTGACCTGCTGAGCTCACCTTGTGACACTGACCTCTTGACCACCAATCTGCTGTGCCAGCTAAGCATCTCGTGGCAGTTGTAAAAGAGATATTCTTGTCATATGTGATGTATGCTCTTTGTCCCAAGATGGTATATAACTACTCTGTGCACCCTACTTTGGTGTCCTTTCTCCCTTGGGAAGGAAGGCCCTGGGCTATAGTCCTCAGACCTGGCTCCTAATGAACTCACCCCAGTTTGGATCTATAGATTCATTATGGATTATCTGCATTGACAAATTCAATTCTCTGGCATTTGTTCCTGGAGGGGGGAGGGGAAAAGAGAATCAGAACCATGGGGAACGATACAATCTGAAATCGGACTCCTTTGAATCGCCTTTGGTTTTGGACCTCTCTCTCTCTTTTTTTTTTTACTTTTCTAGGGCAAAAATTCCTTATCTTGTCACCATAGGTAGGCTCTAGATCATCCATGAACATTTTGAAAGATACATAGAGACGAATATAAATATTTTATGGAGAAGAGAATACAAGTATTTTATGTTTCTCAAAGGATTTCTGTGACTCAAAATTTAAAAAGCAGAAGGAAGAGAGGAAGGAGAGATGGAAGGAGGAAAGGAAGGAGAGAAGGAAGCGACGAGAAAAGAAAACAGCCGGAGAATATTAGAAGGCCAAAATAGGACAAAAATTTAAATATATGCTGTGATTAGTTATAGCAAATACCTCAAAGTTTTAGATAAATCTTGTAAGTAGAAAGCTATTTGTGAAATTTAAGCAATTTCAGCTGAAGGAGAGAGGAACCTTATTGAAAAGGATTTAAAAATAGAACTATGATAACATATTTGAGAAATATTCTTTCAGTCACTTTTTATTGTTCAGAAAATATTTCAGCTGTGATTGGAGTATTCCAAGTTTGCATATGGGAAAGTAGCATTTTAGAGGAGTCAGGATAAATATGAGTGATATATAGCTGGAAAGAGATTACGTCACATGGCTACTAGTTTCTTGATGTATCACCATAGCCCTCGTCTTGTCATTACAGTCAGATCTGGTTTATTCATGCTTTTTTTTTTTTTGGTTTCATTCACTTTACTTAAACTTTCACTGTTGGGGATGCTTGCCAAGAAAATAGTCTACTTTTTTGGCAGTACCCATATGAACAGACTGCATCTTTGATAAAACAGAGCAAATCAAAAGAAAAAAAATAAAGCATTACTTGATCAATGTACACTTGGGAGAAGTTCACAGTGCCAAAATATAACTTTAAACCAGGTATTTCAGACTTGTACAAATGAAACCTCAATAGCCTTCACTCCATTGAAGATAAAAATCAATAAAATATGTTTAATCTGGAAGAACTATGCCTCTTTGATTGTGGGACTTCAAAACGTGTTGAAATTATGCGGAAGCAACAGTTTCATACATTTTTAAACTGTGTTCAGAAGTATTCATGCTTTGGGATTATCTATTCTTCTTCGAATTTTTTGAATCATTGTCCAAAATGTTTAGTAGGCTTCATCTTTCATCCTCCTGCCATGACAGTTACTTTATCACATAGTTAGACACCTGCTCTGGGCATGGCTTTTCTCGGGAGTCAGCTGCCTTCTAAGAATTATTTGAAAGGTAACAGGCAGGCCACCTTCATTTAAAAACAAAAGCTTCTCTATTCTTTGTGACAAATGCTTGCATTCCACTAAATCATTTACTCAAATGAAACATCACTAAAAATGAAGACTGATGGGCACATTTATAAGTCATTTATCCAATAGCATGAAAGAGTGTATCTTCTTTTCCTGAAAGTGAATCTTTTATAAGAATTAGACGGCCCTACATATGTGAAGAATGGGCCTGGAAGTTATTTTAAAGTCAAGTTTCTCTTTGAAAGCCAAGGTATATCAATCAGCTACCAAAATAATCCACAACAAATTGATTGCATGGCATATGAAATTAGCAAAAATACAAACAGGGAAAGAAGGAGCAATGTTTCGATAATCTTATTATTGTTTGAAGTTTCCCTACTTCTCCCACACTCCAAGAATTCATTTTCTAAGAGCAATATGCAAAATCAACGCTAGCGAAAACAGCTGAAAGTAAGACATGCAACAGACATTGATGCCAATTTAATTCATACACACCCAACATTTTTCAGAGGCTGTAGAGTTTACAATCCGTGCTACCTCTGTGTTCTTCAGGACGATACTGCAACACTGGTGCCATAGCCAGTTCTTTTGTACTTCAGTGTTTTCTTTATTTGGGTTTCATATCAAGTAGGAAGGCATTAATCACAAGTCAAGAAAGAACAATTAACAGAAACTTAAACTTTTCTTACATAGTGGAGGAAAAATAATTTTACCTCTACCATTTCTGAGTTCTTAGCTGAGACCCCTGTAATAATGACATCTTTTTTTTTTAAAGATTGGCACCTCTGCTAACATCTGACACCAGTGTCGTTTTTTTTTCTTCTTCTCCCCAAAGACCAGCAGTGCATAATTGTATAATTGTATAGTCAAGTTGTAGGTCCTTCTGGTTGTGCTATATGGAACGCCACCATAGCACGGCCTGATGAGCAGTGCCATGTCCTCACTCAGGATCTGAAATGGTGAAACCCTGGGCCGCCGAAGCAGAGCGCGCGAACTTAACCACTCGACCACAGGGCTGGCCCCATAAAAGAAATCTTAACAAAAGAAAACAAACAGAAGTTTGTTAACATGTATACCTCACGTATACATGGAGACACCTAGGAGAAAATGAGTAACATCCCTAGGTGGCTTAGAATTCAGGCTTACATACCATCTTAATAGGGAACAAGAAGGGAGGAATGTAAGTTTTTTAGAGGAGAGTAAATGATATTTAGGAAAGATGAATGGGCGCTTAGAAGAAGAGATGGGAGGTATGAGAGACTGTGACAAAGTTTGCCTGGGTGTGGTGTGGACTTCTAGTCTCCTCTCCTGTGACAAGAGTCAATCTTCCCTGGTAATGAAACTCCCAGGGAGGAGATTTATGGCAATTGAGTTCCTTTTGGAGGATGTGTCTTTAGGCAGATGAGAGGAGTTCAGAGAAGGGCTCTCCCTGCATTTGCTCTTCTTCAAGGGCCTACAGCTCAAAATCATCAATATACCAAAGCAGCATATTTCGGAGTGGAGTGTCCTGAGCTCCTACAGTCCTATTTTAGGGTGGCGAATGCTGCTCCCCTTCAGTGTTCAAAGAAGAGAAGCAAAGTGGACAGCAGAAGTTAGTTATCCTCATGATATGTCTGTCATCCAAAAGCAAAAGCTTTTCTACTAAAGACTCCCACACCCTTCAGATGTCCATTATGCTGTATTCGCCAAAAGTTTCCCACGTGGCTGCCCCTGCCTATAAGAGAAACTGGAAATGTGAGTATCTGGCTGAGCAGAGTGGGTTTACTAGGACCGGCTCAGACTAATCAGATACATCCCTGTGGCCAGGCACTTACCGGCCCTAAACAAGGTTGAGGTTTGGTTGGCAAGGAAGGAGAGAGAGCAGCTAAGAGTGTTTACCACAGATGAATAAAATTCTTTGGAGGAAACGAATGATTTTTCTATGCTAAATATTTTTGATATATTACTCTATGTTCTCGTGAAACCAATATAAAATTTGAGTAAAAATATTGTCTAAGTCAAATTTTGAAGGTCAGTAAAGCTGATCTAGTGCCATAGACTACGGTAGGAATGTTCTGCCGTATCACTCCATCACACTCCTTCAGAGTTTTATTTTTCTGAGATGTGAGAGACGCTGGATATATGCATTTCAACCAAGAAAGAAGAATGATATTTATTTGCACCTACAATTTAGCAGCAAATAGAATAGTAACTTTTACTTGTGTTTGATGTTTACTTCTCAAAATAGGAAGTGAAATATCTATTAGCATATACATTTTGCATATCAATAATTTGAAACTCAGAAATGTTAAGTAATTCATTCATATGTAATATTTTATCAGTAAAAATATCAACAGAACATTAGAAGAGCTTCAATATTTGAGTATTCTCACATCATTTGGAATATTTTCATATTGCTGTATCAGATTTAACTTTAATATAGATCAGTTTTGGATCACGATTTTAATGATTTCTGCTGAGTGAATTAAGGTGTGATATGGGTATTGGTGCATAAACATATAGAATGTGCTCATTTGTTTGTTTATGCAATAAATGACTTTTAAGCATGTAGTAGCATGTGCTAAATGCTCAAATATTAAAAGGAAAGGGACCATATATGATAAATTTCTTTTTCAAGGGGATTTTAGGCTAGAGAGGTAGATAGACAAAGGCATGGGCACTGCCATGATGTTCATAAATGTTATGGAAGGGATGTTGACATGATAGCATCAGAACAAAGAGAGAGAGCACCTGCTGAGGCTGTCATAGGCATCTTGGTTATTTATATATCTGAGCAGTCAGCCTTGTGTGTGTAGTTGGGGGGCTATAGATGTATGTCCCTGGCAAAGGCAAGAGAATTTGAAAACAGTAAAAGGCCAGAGATCACATAGTGCAGATATCAGTAAACAACAGGACTTAAGTAGAGCTGAAGCACAAATAGCATAAATAGGGACATGAGTATGGACAGGCATGGAGGATCTACTATGCTGTGTACACACTTTGGATTCCTTTTTCCAAGGATATGTAGAGTCAAAGGAGTGAGTTCTATTATATTTGTGTGTTAGCTAGATCACTCTTGTCGTAGATAGATAACAGGTTTATAGTCAGCAAGAACGTGCGTGGGGAGACCCATTGCAAGAAACTAGGCAAGACTTGATAATAATTTGAACTCATAGAAAGAGGGATTTGAAAACTAGATGTGTAGATGGATTTGGGAAGGAAAGAATTGTCTAGATGTAGAAGGCTATCTATATAGCTTTCTATAATATTTTCATATTTATTATAATTTAAAAGTTTATGTTGCATGTGATTGTAACTTTATCTTCTAGCACATTTGTTGCTCTTGCACTAACTCTAGCTCAGTGTTCCTGCTCAGGATCCTATGTGTGACCTCTATATGAGCAATCGTATCTTTGTCCAGTTCTGAAAGCTTCTCACTTTTTATCTCATAGAATGTTGTATTCCATTCATTCTTTCCGTCCGAAATTCCTTCTCAACAAATATTTAGCAGAGTCATTATAAGGCTTTGCAACCCTGCAGTAGGTTTTCATAAATATACAATGCATTAAACTCCAAAAAAATTTTGTTTTAATTTTCAAGCTGGTGACTCTTGAGAGTGGTGGCTGTTTTCAAGATTGCTCTTTATCCACTTTAAGACATTTTAGGTCCCATATAATTTTGAGAGACTTTTAGAAGTGCTACCTTTCTAACTGTTATTAGGGATTGGATTAGAGCAGTTTCAGGGCTGTGTAATACATAGGTAACGTGCTACCACTATTTTAGCTTCAACAAAAAGGATGTGGATTAAGATACTCTGTTCCAACATCATCTACTTGTCTTGGGAAATTGTTTACAGGCATCAGAGTTATGCTATCAGTGTAATCATCCATTTTACTCTACTTGGGTGTAGGTCTAAGTTCCAGTTCTGGTCCAGGACTGAGTGTATGGGTTCCTTTATATCCACATATTCATATTCCTAATAGTAATTCACAAAACTCCAAGTTTACAAATATCATGTAATTAAGATGCATGCAAATTTCTCTGCTCAAAATGAATAATACCAATCCACACAACTATGATAATGGAATATGGTTTAAACGGTAGCCATAAAAAGAATTTCCAAGTACAATTATTTCACATCCACCAGCACACTGCATGACACCACTGCCATGTGCTTCACCAAACCATGTGGTCTAAAGGTAGGAATATTCACTGGGCATGAATTAATACTTGTGAGCACCAGGCCCCTTCACCTTTTCCTGACCTTTCTGTAATTTTCTGACACCACAGGAAACTTGGCATGTTTTTCTTTTAAGCTCCAATATTTTTGCACGTACTCTTTTGGTTCTCAGGGCCACTTATATTTTTCCAGCTCTCTGTGCCCTGGAGCTGGCAAAAAGCATCTCCACCCCACCCCCAGCACACACATATATCTACATGTATCTTACTTAAAAGCATGTAGAGCCATGGTCACAGTTTCCAAGTGCTGAATTAAGTCCTTTGTAATAGTCACTATGCTCTAGTGACTAGGTACATGACAGAAAGTCAATGCAAGTCAGCTCAAGTTCAAAATAGCATTTATTAGTCCACATATCCAGGAAGGGCAAGAGTGATACTGAGGTTGAGCAGAACCAGGAAAGCGAGCGTCTTCAGGATTCTCTCTACATCTGTCTTTTCCGATTTTCTTCCTAGGTTATTTTAGCTACATTCTAGGGCAGTCAGGACTATGTACATGAGGGACATATTGCTGGTAGTTCTGGATACACATCAACAATTTCCTGGCCTGTCAGGTAAAACCTTCCCCACTAGTTGTAGTTAGTAAATCTTGGAGAATGAATCAGGTGTCCTGGTTGGGTCATGTTTATCTCCTGACTCTTATTCTGTGTTTTTCAACAGAATAAGAAGTGGAAGTGTGAGACAAACCACATGAACACACACAGATGCAAACATATATATGCTCACATGTGTGAAAGAAATGCCAATTTCTGGCTCCATATTTGCAGAAGTTACCAGAGCTCTATGTAGTCCACCTTATCTTCCCTGGCTTGGTTTGGTGTTTTACCTTTTGCATTCTGTAATGTGGGTAGCATAAAGGCTGTCCGTGGTCTGGAAACTGTTGTTTTTAATAAGGTGCACTTTTCAGAAGTACTGCTCTAAAGGTAATGTTTCCTTGAACTATCCTTCCCTTTTATCCTATCTTCTGTTACAGTGTCTTCCACTTTAACACAAAAGGGAATTCCTTTTCTCTCACTGTCTTACTAGTGATTAGGGCAAGCACAAAGATCTGTTTTATCCTGACCTTTCTACATGAAAAGGCGCCACCACCCAGGTTGGAAATGGCACAATTCTAGGTGGTGCTATTCACCTAGACTGTGAGGTCACTAGCTTCCCTATGAGTTCAAATATCCTCAAATGTTTGTCTATTGTTACTAAAAATAGATGTTTTCTATAAGAATGCAACTAACTCCAAATGTTGGATATTTAAGTTTTGCCTAGAACATTGTCAGCTTTTGATACTCGTGATATTCAAAGTAGATTAAACAGTCCCTTCACTTACCGCCCAATATTGGGTCTCTGATTCTTACAACTTGCCCAGGTGTAGTGTCCTCACACCCAAGTTCTTGGGTCACATCTGTTAACAAATACAAACTTTGCAGAAATTAACGTTAAAGCATGAAGCCTTAAAAAATATCTTCCCAATCTTTCCTTATTTTCTTATGGGATCAAAGAACAGCTAACTTCATCAGGAAATTCTACTAAGGCTGTGTTCACATTCTTTATATGTCTCTATATTCAAGGAAGCCCAAGTAATTTTCACTAATGCATTTTTTTTAATTTTGTTTTATTTTGTAGTTTTATTAGCAGCCTCAGTACTTTTCAATGGCACTCTGAAGCCAATAAATAACTGGAAGGATACATCTGTTCCTGGATATTAGTCCTCTGTTATTATCATTTGCCTACTTAGCAGTTAGTTAGCTTCTAGTAATTAGTATGTAGTGAAGACATACACTATATAACTGTTCACCAAAGTTCTAGATTAGGACCTCAAACATAGCATACCTCTGTAAAAGCTTATGGTCTAAAACTTAGATATTTCCTTAATATTTGTTTTATGAAATTTAGCCTCTCCAAAAGTATATGTATTTCAAATCATCATGTTGTAAACTTTAAATATATTACAATTTTATTTCTTAATTACATCTCAAGAAAGCTGAAATAAATGAGGGAAGTAAAAAACAAAAAAAGGATACATTGTAGGTAAAGTTTTGAGAACTTTTATATCTAAACTATCCTCACTCTACCCTAATCTTCAATCAATAACTTAGTTTATGAGTATTCTGGGGATGGGTCAGGGGAGGACCATGTCTGGCCAGCTGTTTGTGTTAGGAAGAGTTTTTTACTTGTTCATGAGGCCACAGGAAATGATAGAGATCCCTGAGACTCCCAGTCTCCAACTTTAGAGTGCTTGGGGGAAGACTTCTAGAATCTTCTGGGTCTGGAACACTGACGTGCTCTTTGTAATCTAAATTCAGTTGTCATCGCCATATTTCAATTCCCTTTCTTTAAAAATTTAGAAAAATGCTCTTTACCTTGTACAGTTATGATTATTATGAAATAAGATCCTATATGGCTTGAACATCGCATAATAGTAGGTTGAGGGTATATGGTTAAGAACTTAGGCTGTGGCCTCGGGATTTCTGCATCTGAATCTTGGCTTTATCATTTGCCTGATTGGATGAAGTTTGGCAAGTTCTATATAACCTCTCTAAGTCTCAATTACTCACCTATAAAATGAGGATAACAGTAACTTCTTCATAGAATTGTTTCGAGGTTTGCATATGAAACAGAATTTTACGGAAAGTGTTTAGCACAAGGGTGGGCACAGAGTAAAACTGCCATAGGTGTTAAGTACTGTTATCATTTATGAAAAGTCTAGTCAGTGATTGATATAATCACACTCAAAAGCATGAATTTATTTTTTTAAAATTCTACTTGGTAATATTTTAAAAGTTGATAGCCATAACTTAGCTAGGTAATTTTCAAGATGTTTTTAAAGTTACACCCTTAATTGAAACACTATTGTGAACATTCTTGTCAGTATTTCATGTGGAATAAAATTAAATGAATAGACTGTTTTAAATGTTTGAACCAAATAGTTACAACCAGACGAAAGCTACATTAGATGTATATTTCAAGCAAACTGTAGAATTTCATGACTAGCCTCACGGAAAACGTATGAAACTGGTTTTTAACTACCCGTCATTATATAGTTCTTTCTCAAAGAAATCGAAGGCTGACAACCTTGTTTCCATCTGGAAACATCTAACATCTGTGGTTGTAAACTTCAAAACACAGCTGTTGCAGTTCTGAGTAAGCACTCCAATTTATTTATTTTTGACTTAAAAAATCTTCAGTTTTCATCAAACATCACAGTCGTTAAGCCATGTTCTTACAGCAGGAGGAAAAACAATTAAGAGAAATCACTATATCAAACATTTAAGAACAATGCTCTTTCTTGTATTTCATTTAGAGGAGATCCAATCTCACTTCAGTTAAAAGATATATTTTGTGCGTGTGTCTTTTTTTAAGAAACCGCAGAATCAAAGCTACTGGGTTGTTGGAGATCCTTGAGTGCATTTTACAGTTATATTATAAAAAGTTTTTCAGTGGGGTGAATTGGGATGCTCAAGGTCACACAGGCAGATGGTGACAAGGTAAGGTATAGAAGAACCTTATTCTAGTGTTTTTGCAGATTACACATGGTGTTTTATATTAGTTTTTATAAGAAAACATTTTGTTAAAAAGTAAGAGTGTGTCTTGGTATACTATTGAGTTTTAATTGTATATGAGTCTAAAATGATTGCATATAAAAATGATATGTAAAAATTAATTTTCATATATTTTATATTTTATATACAGGTAGCATTGTAAATAACACCAAAACTTGAACTATTTTCCCAATTCTTAATCATAGTTCTAATTCAGTTTCAGCTAGATTAGCTCCCTTATGCTACCTCACCATCTGTAGGCAGAGAAAACCTATGAAACTGGGTTTTAACTACCCATCATTATATAATTCTGCAGCTTTAGTCCTCCAAGAATGCCCAACAGGTTTAATTCCCCACTTTTCCATCAAGCTCCCTGAAGATGTGTGGTTGCTGACCTCTTAGCTTATGTATTGCTTCTGCATTAAACCCAAGCCCTTCTGATTGATTCCTTGTTCATTCGTTCTTTCTGCTTTGTCTTCTTCTAGCATAAAGAGCTACCTCAGGCTCCAGGCTCTGCAGTCCAAAGGCGGGTCCCACCACATCCAGAGCTCAGCCCAATTCCTGTGTCTGGGCGCTAGGCTACCTACCACCTGTCTGGAAGGGAGGGATGGGTAGAACTCCCTTAACCTGAAGAATTTAGATCTTTTCATTGTTTCTGTGTATAAGACACAGTTTAACTAGTGACACCAATCCAGTAAAGCCAGGTTCTGATCACCAACATCATTAATTTAGGTGTGCTCAGGAGTTATTTGCAAATTTTACAGATTGTAATTTAAGCCTGAGTCTGTCCCAACCTTTGAGACTCTTGAGAAGCCACATTTAAATCCAGAAAGTTCTGTCCTATGGTGCAAGAGTGCCTCTAAGGGGCAAAAAATTAAGGTACATTGGGGAGAACTGAAAACTAAATGTTACACCCAGGTCACCCAAGCGCCACTGGCAATTTGGCAGTAGTTATTCCTGTCACAACTAGTATCAGAGAAATTCGCAGGCGATCTAATAATATCTTCCCCTTGGAAATGGTTTATCTCTGATTTTTAACTCTAAGCTTTCTTTAGAATGGGATAGGAGAATGCTAAACTTTGCACAGCTAGTTTCAATCTTCATCTGTAAGATTTGGACAATAATAGATCCTAACTCATAAGATTATTGTAAAAATTTAATGAACTGAAGTGCTTATACAAGTGTCGAGTATATACAGTATGAAATATATAATAGATAGCGTATTATAAGTGATATAGAATAGGTTGTATATGCTAAATAGTATGATATATAGTACATATTCCATGTGTAAATATGTGATATATAACATGTTATATACAATGAATAATACGTGATATGCAATATTTGTAATGTGGAATATAATATTTAATGGATAATTTATAATATTATCATCATGAACTGCAAAAATATGCTATTTCCTCCTTTCTGGCTGGAGATTGTGCTACAAAAAGCTTTAACTTCTTCCTTGAGAGAGATCCAAAGAGAGCTGTCCATCAGCAGGGAGGGATTCAGTGACCCAATAATTGATGGAGTTTTTTGCATCTTAACATGGAAACCTTTTAAGTGACATTAGTGCAACTTTCCTGCACAGGTTAAGGTCTAGAATGGAAGCCCAATATTATAAAATGACACAAGATCCTGAGCCTTTCCTCTCTGCATCAACATTCTGGTAGACTAGAAGGACACTTTCTCAAATCTTTTGGAGACATGTATGTACTCTCTCTTCCCTGACTCCCAGTGTCCAGGGATAAATGAAAGCATCTGAGGCTAATTGTCTTTACCAATTACCTGGTGGCAGCCATGAAGGAGGAGAGAGCTGGACTGAGTTGTTATTACCATCTCTTGACCAAGGTTGGCACTAACACATGGATGACCAGTTTGCGAATGTCTAACTCACCCTTCCAGGTGATACACTTGCTCTTATCTAATACAGGATTCCAGATCTCAGTCCTAAGAACAGTATCTGTTACAGAATAAAGCACCTATTCTCTGACCTATTGAAAACTGATTTCTTAGGTTGGATTGAGATTTTACTAGCTAGATGGGCCTTGGTTGACTTTATAGACTATGCTTTCTTCCCATAATCTCACTTTTTCCAGACTAACACTTTTTTGGTATGGTAGATATTGATGATAAACAAATTATTTTGTGAATTTTTGGAGAAGAGAATCATATCATGAGGATTTGATTATATAATTCTGTAGATTAATATTCCATAACATCCTAGAATTTAGCCTTTGTAGAACCCTGAGTTGTTTCTCTGTTCTGAAATACAAATAGATTAAAATAATCCTATTCTTTACTTCTTTTTGTGTGTGTAAGGGTATTGGCCCTAAGCTAACATCTGTTGCCAATCTTCCTCTTTTTGCTTGAGGAAGATTGTCACTGAGCTAATATCTGTGCCAATCTTCCTCTATTTCATATGTGGGATGCCACCACAGCATGACTTGATGAGTGATGTGTAGGTCAATGCCTGTGATCTGAACCAGTGAACTCCTGGGCCACCAAAGGTGAGTGTGTCAACTTCACCACCACACCACTGGGCTGGCCCCTACTCTTTACATTTTTAAGACCTTTGATTAAAAGCCATTCAATTTCATTGGCCTATGTGAGTAGTTTAATTCCAATAGAAACTCTGAGTCTAAAAGGAAGACATGGATTTTTGTCCTAGGACATTTAGAGGTTGCCCCCAAAACTATGTTCAGTAGAAGATGAAACATTTATATAAGAGATTAATAAAAAATAAAATCATAGAGCATATCTTTCACTTTTGTTATGTATTTCACTTGAAAAGTATGTTTGCTTTACTGGAAAAGAAGTTACTGTCATTTATTCAATTCCAGATATTGACAATTTATTATCAATATGTCTTTCCCCTACTAAAGCTGATTCAGTAACTTAAAAAAATAGAAAATAAAATAGAATGCTTTTCTTGTCAAAAAAAAAAATATTTGCTTTACAAAGAATTCACTAGAATAAAGGATCTGGCCTTTAATTTAATCTTCTTTGTGGTAATTTAATAAATATGGTACTGTGGTCTCCCATTTTATACACCAAAGAGCAGTGATGTGTGAAATTGAAACAGATGTTGGATATTAAAGAACAATCCTTGATACATTTTGCAGAGAAAGGAAGGAAATAGTATTTTTTGAATGCTTACACAGTGCCACATAAATGGTAGTATCATTTGAAGCTCACAACAACCCTATAAAGAACATGTTATCTCAAGTTTTCAGTGAAAGAAACTGATACCCAAAGAATGTAATTGAGTTCAGGATCATTAAGCAAATCTGAGATGGATGTAGATTCCCTATCATCTATCAGTTGTCAAAGTCTGTCCACTACACCCTTCTATCTCATATTAAAACAGAATGTTCTTTTCTAAGATAGGACCACATGGGATAATATCGAGAACAATTTTTAGGCATATAGTCAGAAGAATGTTGCCAGTAGGTACTTTAGTTGGTGGCCTGCTGGGGAAAATTTGGTAGTGATGGAGACAGGTTCCCAGACTTTAAACTTAGTTTGGATGCTGCTTCCATAGGCATAATAAGAAAATTTGGTATTGATCTTGGAATTCAACATTTGAATTTATTCACTACTCAAATATATGCTTTTTAGCTCAATAGCTACGAGAGTAAGCCAGTCTGCGGCAGTTTAAATGCTAATTCTGCCAGGTATTACCTGGATAATCTCAGAAAAATCACTTAATAATGTCTGGAAATTATGAAGGATGTAAGTTATTCAGTAAGAACTTATAAACGATGTTTGCTGCATAGCAAGAACCATATACATACTATCTATGATTTTTATGACATTTTATTTTATTTATTTATTTACTGACTGAGGAAGATTGGACCTGAGCTAACATCTGTGGCAGTCTTCCTCTATTTTGTATGTGGGACGCCACCACAGCATGGCTGCCAACGAGTGATGTAGGTCCATGCTCAGGAACAGAACCCAGGCCGCTGAAGTGGAGGGTGCTGAAAACCACTAGACCACAGGATTGGCCCCCATTACTGCATTTTAATATTTTAATACTTGGAGAAAACACCTCCGCATGTTGGTGGTTCTTAGGTAGATGGAGTTTAATATAATCATGGATTTGACTTTAGCCTTGGCTTCAAAAAGAGAAAGCTAATCTGCAAGAGGTCTACCATGAAAGAGAGAACACAGCGGAGTACATAACACAGTACACCAGAAGTCTCAGGTCCAGACAAAAGAGTAAAGGCATTAGAGGGACGCTGTAGGAATAAGCAAGTAATAAATAAGTTTTAGGATATGTATTAAAGACATTAAGAGTAATGTATACGGAATAGGTGATTTGGAGAGAAGTAGTCTTATAAAGAATACCAAAAATAAACTTTTTAGCATTTATAGGTAAAAAGTCAGAGAGTTTACAAATTCAGGAGGAAAGCAAAATTCCACAAAGGTAGATGTGGAAAAAGCTAAGGAACAAGGAAGATTGGCAGAATTGGAATAATGAAAAAGATACCATCCAGATGAGGGCATTTTTGAACCTTAATACCACTGAAACACTATCCATGAAAAATTATTAAAAAGGTGTTGGAAGTTGTAATCAGAACTGCACAATGACATATATTTCACTCAAATTAAATTTTGATAAAATGTGTAGTTAAGAGATCAATTTGATAAGATGTGAGAAAGGTTTGAGATTTTACCCTACTTGCAAGCTAACATGTGAAACTGGCACAATACATGGATGCTCATGAAACTCTTGGGTCAGAGATCACAGACTTAATGACTCACAGAAAAAGCAGTAGTCAGAGCATCGGCATGTGTGCACTGGTGACCCTGCCGTCAGTGTCCATGGCGTGATTTGATGGGTCCCAGTGAAGGCCCCACACACAGCGAGCTGTGGAATAGATGAAAAATACAGGGTCAAAGGCCCCCGGGTTTCTGAGCAAACAACCAACATTGGTGCAAGCAGCAAATAAGCCAGCCTCCCTTCCCCTGGAGAGCGAGCAGGTACCTGGTAGTCACACTGCAGTTGTCTTGACCTACTAGTCGTCTGTGCGCTAGCCACAGAAACTGCTCAGGATCAGAAGAAAGAGAAGCCTGGCCACCTGGCAACTCAGCAAGAATGTGGAAGGATGCTCAGGACACAGGGTCAACTGCCTCTCCAAGCAAATCATGTTCAGGGCTTACTTTTATAACTCTCTTAAAGTATGGAGTTAAAGACCCCTCAAAGAGTTGTCATGGCTATGTGTCAGTGTTGGTGGAACGCACAGTGAAGAATCTTGTTCACAGCAGGGAGAATAGGAAGAAAACCATCAATTCCCAGAATTTGTCTTAACAGAGGCTTATTTTTCCTTTAGTGAAATATGTATTACATAGAGAAAAATCCTGAACATTAGCACAGTTCCATACTCAAACTGATAACACAAAATCAAACAGCTACCCTAGTCATATTTTAATGATTTCTTCTTGTTTTTATTTTACTATATATGTTCTATGATTGAGGAATAGGCTGGGCCTGTATTCATATTCTATGAAGAGCTAAAGTCTTTATAAGCATGTGAAATATGCATTTTCAGGAACAAAGGGAACTCAAACATATCTTATTGTCTTCCTCCTTTTCATTCTTTTTTTTTTCCAATTTTAATTTTTTTTGGATGTACATCATATTTCAAATTCTGGATACACTACATCATGTTCACCACCCGAACACTAATTATAGTGCATCCCCTCACATGTGACCCTAATCACCCCTTTTGCCCTCCCCCTCCCCCCTTCCCCAATGGTAACCACCAGTCCAATCTCCAATGCTATGTGATTTTTTTTTTTTTTAGTTTTTATTTTCTACTTATGAGTGAGATCATATGGTATTTGACTTTCTCCCTCTGACTTATTTCACTCAGCATAATACCCTCAAGGTCCATCCATGTTGTCACAAATGGCCGGATTTCATCATTTCTTATGGCTGAGTAGTAGTCCATCGTGTGTAAATACCACATCTTCTTTATCCATTTGTCCCTTGATGGGCACCTAGGTTGCTTCCAAGTCTTGGCTATTGTGTATAATGCCACAATGAACATAGGGGTGCAAGTATCTTTATGCCTTTGTGTTTTCAAGTTCTTTGGATAAATACCCAGCAGAGGAATAGCTGGATCATATGGTAGATCTATCCTTAATTTTCTGAGGATACTCCAAACTGCTTTCCATAGTGGCTGCACCAGTTTGCACTGCCACCAGCAGTGAACGAGGGCTCCCTTCTCTCCACACCCTCTTCAACATTTGTTGTTTCCTGTCTTGTTAATTATAGCCATTCTGACTGGCTTGAAGTGATACCTCATTGTAGTTTTGATTTAAGTATATAGAAAATGTTATTTTGAGTCTCCAGATCTCCCCTATATCTACTTGTGTAAGTAATAGCAGATTGTTGATAATACCAGTTGTTGTGACTTACCATGATATATTTCCACTTATAAAAATTGAACTAGGACTCACACTGAAAATGTTTTGAGTTACTGTATTATTTTATTGTTTTAGTATTTTTCAATGGAAATCAGAATGATATTGTACAATGCAACTTATGAAATGGCATCATTCCCACAATTTAACAAAAAATTGTATTTCCCACCACCCTTGAAGTCATAATTCATAATAAACTAGTGTGTTTTCTCAGAAATAAAATATTTTATTTATAACTTATGTTCTTTAAGCTCTAAAACTGTCCTATAGTGATATATGTGCTAATTGTGATATGAATCTGTGCATCTATAATCTTTAAACAAAGTAAGTAGATTTCTATGACCAGGGTGAGTGATCCTTACAGTTTATGTTATCTTGGCGTAAATAACTGTCATACTATTTGTACTATAGACAGATAGTAAATGCTGAGCCCATAGACGTGATTTTCAACTTAAGTGGTACAAGTTTCAACTATGAGGGATGAAATAAGGGTGGGCACTGAAAGTTTGCAATATGTATCTTTAAGAAATCATAAAGAATGAAAAGGAGAAATTAACATGTAGTATTTTTAAAATAAAAATTACAATTTATAGAAATGGAGCACCCAACAATGTTAGCTTTAACAAACCATCCACCAGGGCCCTAGACACGTACAAGGACTCTGTAACCTCCTTAATGTGCCTGTGGATTGTGAACAATACGCATGATTACTTTCTCTACTGACAAACAAAATTTAAAAAACGTTAAAAAGATAAGATTGAAAATACAAGTGGATATTATTTCAAAATGGGATTAACTGCAATGTGATAATAAAACAATGAAAATAGATGTCACTAGGTAGACATTTGTGTCAGTTACTTAAAATATTTTTATATTTGAATTCCATTACTTAATCCCCAAATAATGTACCTTTGAAAACCTAGTTTTTATGAATTATTTGAATAATTTTATCTCTGCAAAGACCCCAAAGAATAATAGTTTCCTCTTAACATAATAATATTCCAGATTTCCCATTACAATTGTTCCTATTTTTCTCTCATGTGGCAGTCAATAAAATTGCTTAAAGGTAATGTTGTTACATCCCCATTAAAAATAATGCATTATATTTGTTAGCTAGCCTGGTAGAGGGAGGTGTTTTTTGAATATTCATGGGTTCTTTCTATTTATCACATGTGTAGTCCTAATTTTCAAAGAATTTTAATACTGAAAAGTTTATTAAATACTAGATATGTACTGCACTGAATTTTATATTTTTTAATAATTTAAAATCTTCATTTCTAAAATGGTTTTCATTATCTGAAAATCTTCATTTCAATGTTGACTTTCCACTCTGGATATTTCATGAAGGTCTCACTTTCTTGGAGATCTTTTGCAAAGGAACAGTTTTAACTGTCACCTCTATATAAAATATTTCCACATCAATATATTCTGTCTTCATCTTTATCACAAGCCTAGTCCTGCATTTCTAACTGCCAAGATTTCTTACACCAAAAATTCAACATGAATTGCCTAAAATGACAATCATCATTATTATTCCATAAAATATGTCCTCATCTAGGGAAGTCAATCAAAGATGTCATTTTAAGCTGAACTTTGAAGACCAGGAAGGATATAGCAATGTGTAGGAGAGTGAAAAAGACATTCAAGAAGTTAGGAAAACAGAATTACAAAGATGAATGTGATAAAGCTGTTATTAAAAACAAATGGCATTTTTAACAAGCAGCTTGGAATTTTATGTAATTGAGATTTGGGTGATTTCCTAGTCTTTTGAGAAAATTTCCTGTGGGAAATTCAATGTCCTTTCCAAGGCACCTGAAGGTTTTCAGGGCTTGGAATGGTTTAGGCACTTGCAGCTCTCAATTTTCTGCTTCTACTTAAATCGCACACACTCTACTCCCACAGCTGCTTTCTCCTCGCTCTTGACCCAGGCACAGAATGACGGTCCATTCTATTATTTCTTCCGCACATCATTCACTCAGGCATATGTGTAGCAAGACATGCAGCAAAGAAGGTTATGTTGGAATAATAAGAAACTCTTAAAATGTAATAGCTCTGCAGAAAATCCTGAACCTAGGAGTCAATTAGAAACTCCGAAACTAAGAATTTGACTCTGGCCATATTTTTTGTCAGATTTCTTTTATCTTACCATATTCTCTCACTCTATCTCCCTCTCTCCTTTCTCCTCTCTCTGTTTTCCCTCCCCCTCCCCCCTCCTCAGTTCTTGGTCACCTCCACACCTCAAGAAGACATAAATTTCAACTGCGTTTGTTTGATTATTTAGCTATCCTTCATTCCACTCTGTTCTTCAAGACTTTGCAGCAGTCCTACCTTCTTTAATAGTCACTTAGAAACCCTGGAATTGGGAATTTGTCTCTGGCCATATTTTTCTTCAGGTTCTACTCCTCTACAATGCTGTCCCAGTAGCCTACCAAAATAGAGTTCCAAACTACATATGGTTTATATCTAAAATAAACTGTAGTGCAGGTGATTGAAATGATGTATCTTGCCTGTGTGTGTGTGTGTGTCTGTATGTGTATGGCAAATATAATTATACTCACTTTTTTTTTTAAGTTTTTATTCACCCTCAGCTAACATCTGTGCCAGTCTTCCTCTGTTTTGTATGTGGGTTGCTGCCACAGCATGGCCACCAACAAATGCTTTAGGTCCACACCTGGGAACTGAACCCAGGCCGCCGAAGTGGAGCACACTGAACTTAACCACTAGACCACAGGGCTGGCTCCTATATTGACTTTTGAAGCTCTACTTTCAATGGGTTGATCTATAAATTTGAATCAGGATCTTCTAGGGCCATCAGAACTCTTCTGAATGGGAAGTTAGGTGGGGTATGGGTAGATGGTTCAGAGAAGAGCTGAACCAAAAAAAAAAAAAGGTGAACAGCAGCTCAAAATTAATACTCAACAGGCAAATTTAAAAAATCAAGTAAAGATACAATATAATTTTATATTCTTCAGCATAGCAATAATTAGAATTATTATTTTAACATGATTTTCTTGCATCTTGTGAGGAAAAAGTTACTATTGTATATATTGGTAGAACTTGGACAGGTTCTAGCTTTTTCCCAAGTATATATTTTAATATTTATTAAATATTTAATAATACTAACTTATTAACAAAATTATATTGTATTATTAATAATATTACATATCATTGCATCAAGTGTTCTAAGTAATATATATGTGCATATGTATCTATATAATTTGATATCATATATAATGAATTGTCTAAAGTTGTATAATGAATTGCCTATAATTATATATATATATATATATATGCAAGGATCCATGTAGAAAGATATATACTAAAATGCTATTTAAAGTGTCTAAAAACTAGAAAATCTCTCTCTCCTACTATCTAGCTTGAGAATCCGTTAATAGAAATTCTAGAGATTACCTTCTCTCACTGTCTCATTTTAAAGCTCAAGAAAATGAAGATGAGATATTAAAGTCACACAGCTGGTAATTTGCCCAGTCATCTGGAATAGAAAGCCATTGACATACAGTTTCATTTTTACTGACAAGGAATTTATGTACTGACATAAAATTCTCCTTTCAAAATTAATCTCTGAAGGTCGATGAGACACATACACTAAGGATTGTTATCAGCATGCTTCCTAAGGAGAGGACAAGACGTGGGTGGGGAGTGGTGTTTCCTCTGTGTGAGAAAAAGTACTTACTTTGTCTACTGCTTTATTAAAATGCACAGAATCTGCTTCCAGAAGATGGCAGAATAAAAATACCTTTATGATAAGCAATTCATTATAAAAATAATAGTCTCAGTTGCGAACTTTGAAAAACACAGAACACAAAAAACGTGTTTTAAATATCATTAATCTGTCAACCTTATTGATCAGAGATAACTTCAAAGACAATTACTGTTAAAGTGCTGTTAATGGGGCCGGCCCCATGGCCAAGTGGTTAAAGTTCTGCATGCTCAGCTTTGGCAGCCTAGGGTTTGCGGGTTCAGATCCCAGGTGTGAACCTACTCCACTCATCAGCCATGCTGTGGAGGCATCCCACATACAAAGTAGAGGAAGATTGGCATGGACGTTAGCTCAGGGCTAATCTTCCTCAACAACAACAACAACAAAAAAAACAAAAGAACAGAAGATAGGCAAAAGATGTTAGCTCAGGGTGACTCTTCCTCACACACGCACACAAAATGCTGTTAATATATATGTGTAGTTTTTTTATTTAGAAACGGGCTCATGTGGTGTCCTGCAAGTTTTTCAGTAAATTCTGAATATTTTTGCTTGCCACTAAATAGTTTTAATATTTTATATGAATAGTTACATAGCATCTTATCAAGTGGCTAAAGTTTATTTATTAAATAAATCATCTGTATTTGGAATTTGGATAGTTTCCAGTTAAAGTAATTCCTGAGAATGCATTGCATATATCCATTATTTCCTCAGCATATATACATAGAAATGGAATTTATGATGAGAAATTTGGGTTGCATCGGTTAGCTTTGTTTGGTTTTTATTAGTCTAACTTTAGTTTTCAAACTGTTCAGGCTGTAATGCAAAATTATTTTTCCAACAACTTCATGATTTAATTCATATTCATGATTTAATAATAAATGACCTTTTACCCTGTGGTTCGGTCATGAATTTAGCATAGGCCACATTCTATATATTTCATTATAGTATTGTGTTTATTTTAAAATGTCCTTATACTTAAATTTTCTGCTTAAAGTAAGTTAAATAATATAAGATGATCGTTTCCCATACAATATTATGTCTCATACTATATTTTTGGTATGACTTTCCTGATATACGCATACCCATCTTTTTGCATAACATTTATTATTTTTGTAACTTTTCTGATTATTTATGTGACAAGGTTGTCAACTGTACCAGTCAGTGTTCAATGCGGGAAAAAGAAATCATTCTAGAAAGTTTAGGTAGGAAGGGAATGAATAGTCATGACTAGGTGCTCACAGAATTATGGGAACAATTGGAGACCCAGGGATTCATAGTGGCCCCTTATGGACTATGTGACCATTTTCATGGTGTTGACAAATGTATGACTCAGATGGAGAACCACTCAAATCAAGAAGTGTTACATCACAGTCAAGGATGTTTTCTGGATAAATGAATTTTCCGAGATTCTGGAAAGCCAAAGTCAGAGGTATTTTTCCATGAGACAGTACCCCTTCTGTCTCGCCATGAGAGGTAGGGAAGGGAGTGGTGTCTATGTTGTTACTTAGTTTGGTTTGATATTAAGAATATTTTCCATTTTTGTCAATGTGTTGAATTAATGTCAAAACTGTTCAATTACTTCCTGAGTATTAATGTTTTAATCTTGAGTATATAAAGGATGTGGTATTTTCTGTTTGGCAATAATTTGTCATGCAGAGGAAGGAACACCAGTAGTTTCGCATTTCCCTAGAGACCTATGAGCTGGAGGAAGCCCTGCTTACAAAATGTGAGTGACACTGGCTCCTACTCTTGTGTCAGTCTTGTATCTAACAACTTCTGTGTGCTTGAATAAGCAATTTATTTAGAAATTTTAGAACTGTGTGTGTCTTCACATCAATCAAGAACCAACCAAGCAAAGAATATAACCAGTGTTTTTTTTTTCTTAAAATCTTTCCTTAAAAAATACAATACTGACTCCAGTAAAGAAGCACATGCAAAAATAAAGAAAAGTAATCTCATTTATAATTGAAACATGCAGCAATTTAAACAAGAAACGTAACTGTGTACACTACATATCTGAGGGAGAGGGAGAGAGAATTGGTACTCTAATGAATGACTAGAATCGCTACTAAATGGTAGCGATAATTTTGGAAAACAATTTGTTAAACAATTTACGATTAAGGTTCATGAATATAGTAATGTTAACACCTTTTGATCTTTGAATTCCATCTCTAAGCATTCATCTTGATTAATGGTTTTAAATACTGTATGCAAAAAAAGATCATTTAAATCATCATTTACTATGTCACAAAGCTGTGACTCAACAAATTTTTTTTTTTTCTGCTTTATTTCCCAAAACCCCCTGGTGCATAGTTGTATATCTTAGTTGCAGGTCCTTCTAGTTGTGGGATGTGGGACGCCACCTCAATGTGGCCTGACGAGTGGTGCCATGTCCGCATCCAGGATCTGAACCCTGGGCCGCCGCAGCGGAACGTGAACTTAACCACTCGGCCACGGAGCCGGCCCCAACAAATTATTTTTAAGTAGGAAATGTTAGGTAATATTCTCAAAGTATAATATTATGTAGGAATCCTATCAAAAAGATACTGCAGCATTTTGAAACTTCCTATAATTTAAAATTAAGTAAAAATTCTAAGTGATATGTGCTCATGTTTGTAATAAGGTGAAAGAGAGAGAAAGAAAGAGCACGAAATATAAATAGGATTAAAAATACCTGTGCGGTAAATAAAGTTGTGCCTAGATTGTAGAATTATGGATTATATTTTTATGTCTTCAAATGTTCAGAAATGCATTTAAAGTTTAATAAAACATTCAAAGAATGTTAATTTTTCTACTTATACTAAATTTAAAATTTATATAAAATACTGGGAATTTGATATCAAATTCAAAACCAGCTCTATAATTTGTTTCACTCGAGTGAAAACATCAAAGTAAATGAGGTCCGGACAAGAATATTTTTCCTTTTTTGGCTTATAAACAACAGAAGTTCATTTTTCACTGTTCTGGAGGCTGGACATCTGAGATGAGGGTGCCAGCCTGGCCCGATCCTGATGGGGCCCGCTTCCCCAGTGTGGACTGCTGACTTCTCATTGTATGCTCACATGGCAGAGAGAAGGCTAGCTTGCTCTTTGATTTCCTCTTTTTATTTTTTCCCCAGCTTTATTGAGCTATAATTGCCACAAGACATTGTGTAAGTTTAAGGTGTACGACTTTGTTTTGATGTATTTATATGTTGCAAAATCATTGCCACCATAGCATTTGCTATCAACTCCATCCCATTTCATAGTTACCGCTTCTACGTTGTGATGAGAACATTGAAGATCTACTGTCAACAACACCAAGGTATATGGGACAGTATTATTAGCTATAATCACCATGCTGTACATTAGATCCCCAAACTTGTTAATCTTATAACTGGAAGTTTGTACCCTTTACCTCTTCTCATAAGGGCACTAATCCCGTTCATGAGGGCTCCACCCCCATGACCTAATTACCTTCCAAGGATCTGACCTCCAAATACTGTAGCATTGGGATTAGGGTTTCAGTATATGAATTTGAGGAGGCACAAACAGTCCATTGTAAACCCTGAGGTACAAGGTTCTTCATACCTGCCTGGAAAGATAGTTCTAGATTTCTCAGATTCATTGTAAATATGTAGCTTAGATTCCTGCTACATATTATTAGCTTCTTAGAACAGGGCAGATACAATCTCAATTTCTTTCTCTCTCTTGCTGACCCTCTCTCTAGCTCTTGCTCTTGCTCTCTCCCTGTCTCTGGGACAATGAGATTAAAAGTGGTAAATGCTTTGTCCAATATCACACAAGTAGAATATTGCAAAGCCAAAATTACAACTCAAGATTCCTGATTTTAAACTTAGTGTTCTTTCCCCCATAGTGTAATAACTCCTTGTGACTTTTGTAATCTCTATTAGAAAAATGTTATCCAAATATGTACCCTGACGTTGCCTCAAAATTGAATCACTTTTGTATCTCATCTTTTTTTTATTGAGATATAATTTACATACATTATATTAGTTTCAGATGTACACATAATGATTTGGTATTTGAATATACTGCAAAATTATCACCATAATAAGTCTGGTTAACATCCATAGTTACAGATTATTTTTCTTGTGATGAGAGCTGTTATGATCTACTCTCTTAGCAACTTTCAAACACGCGATACAGTATTATCAACTATAGTCACCATGCTGTACATTATATCATCATGATTTATTTATTTTTATAACTGGAAGTTTGTACCTTTGACCTCCGTCATGCATTTCACCTATCCCCTATCCCCTGCTTCTAGCAACCACCAATCTGTTCTCTCTATCTATGAGCTCATTGCTTTTAATTTTTGTTGTTGTTTTTAAGATTCTACATATACATGAGATCATTATGGCTTTGCCTTTCTCTGACTGACTTACTTCACTTAGCCTAATGCCATCGAGGTCCATCCATATTGTTGCAAATGGAAAAATTTCCTTCATTTTTATGGCTGAATAATATTCTATTGTATACACACAAGCATACACACTACATTTTCTTTTTTTTTGGTGAGGATGATGAGCCCTGAGCTAACATCTGTGCCAAATATACTACATTTTCTTTAGGCATTCATCCATTGATGGACACTTAGGTTGTTTCTATATCTTGGCAGTTGTAAATAATGCTGCAATGAACACGGAGGTATGCATATCTTTTCACGTTAGTGGTTTTGCTTTCTTCAGCTAAATACCCAGAAGTTGAGTTGCTGGATCACATAGAGTTCTACTTTTAAGTTTTTGAGGAATTTCCATACAGTTTTCCATGGTGGCTGCACCAATTTAAATTCCCACCAACAGTGCACAGGCTTCCCTTTTCCACATCCTCTCAAACACATGTTATTTCTTTTCTGTTTGTTACCAGTCATTCTAACAAGTGTGAGGTAATAGCTCATTGTGGTTTTGATTTGCATTTCCCTAATTAGTGATGTTGGGTACCTTTTCATGTACCTCTTGACCATCTGTATGTCTTCTTTAGAAAAATGTCTATTCAGATCCCTGCCTTTCTTTTAATGGAAATTTTGTTTCTTTTGCTATCAAGTTGTATGACTTCTTTATATATTTTGGATATTAACCTCTTATCAGACATATGATTTGGAAATATTTTCTCCCATTCAATAGGTTACCTTTTTATTTTGTTGATTTTTTTTTTAAATTTTTTCTTTTAAAGATTGGCACCTGAGCTAACAACTGTTGCCAATCTTCTTTTTTTTTTTCCCTGCTTTTTTCTCCCCAAATCCCCCTAGTACATAGTTGTATATTTTAGCTGTGGGTTCTTCTAGTTCTGACATGTGGAACGCCACCTCAACATGGCCTGATGACCTTGCCCAGGATCTGAACCCTGGGCCGCCGAAGCGGAGCATGCAAACTTAACCACTCGGCCACAGGGCCAGCCCCTTGTTGATGGTTTTCTTTGCTGTGCAGAAGCTTTGTAGTTTGATGTAGTCCCACTTGTTCATTTCTGCTTTTGTTGCCTTGGACAAGACTTTCTAAAGAAGAAAAATCTGAATATTACATTTGAATGAACACTTTTTGGACATGGTAGGGGGACCTTATTTCTGGCTCAACTTTCTATGTTAAATTTGAGTTTACAATTGTCTGATTTCTGTTTTTCCCATTCTCTCTCTCTGTCTTTCTCTCTCTCACACACACAAAGTTTTTTTGCCCCCCCGCATAATTTAATGAAAAATTCTCACCTCTTTATTCATTCTGGTTACCAATATGCCTCATAATGGGTCTGGGGTCTGGCGATCTTGTGAGATATGTCCGTCTAGTTTGTGTATTTCAACTCCTTATCTCAAAGTGGATGTCTCTCCAGAACACATGAGCCCAAGCATCATGCATTTCATAAACACTTCCCCAAATATAAGCCATTACTACCTACAGAAACCTGTGCCTTTCACTCTTGCTTGGTTTCATGATAAGATGATAAATAATTTTTGAGCTGGGTTGAACATATGCACATAAAGTGAAAAACAGAGATAATGGGCTAAAAATGGAGTCTGCAGATTGGCTGTAGAAGGTTGATTGAATGAATGAAATATTATCATATTTTATAACCACAACATATTTGGAAAATAATAGGGAAAAGCATTCAGAAAACAGAAAACAATATTTAGTCTTCATTTTATTTTTTAAAAGCAATAGGGAAGCCTTGAAATTAGGTTGAAATCTGCCAAATATTTTATTGACAGTACATAACATGTAATAGTAACAAGATTGCAAATGATTGTTATGAATGCATGTGAGTAATCAGTCTAATCAATGATCCCTTAAATATGTCTAAATTTATAATGTGTAGTCAAAATGATGGAGCTGTATTACAATGAACTGATTATTTATTTACAGTTATCTTTGATAATTATACTTGGAGTAAATATTACAACAAAACCCAAAGAAATATTTCATGATTAAAATGTATAAGGGTACTTTGCTTTGACTCAAAAGGAATAAGATAAATATCTTTAACTTAAAGAACTTCTAATCTATAATATTGGTAGTATAGAAGGAGCAAGAGGCAGATGAACAAACTGGAATTACGGTGACAGGTAGAGACAATGATCTAGGTATGTAAAAGAATATAGAGAAGGGAATTTAAACCATCTTGGGTGTTAAGAAAACTCTTAGGGGGCAGGCACGGTGGCGCAGCCGTTAAGTTTGCATGTTCCACTTCTAGGCAGCCCGGGGTTCACCGGTTCGATCCCGGGTGCGGACATGGCACCGCTTGGCAAGCCATGCTATGGTAGGTGTCCCACGTATAAAGTAAAGGAAGATGGTCATGGATGTTAGCTCAGGGCCAGCCTTCCTCAGCATAAAGAGGAGGATTTGCAGCAGTTAGCTCAGGGCTAATCTTCCTCAAAAAAAAACAAAAGAAAGAAAACTCTTAGACAAGTGGGTGTCTATAGATGCTAGGGTAAAATTTGATTTAAATGAACTCATTTCCTAGGAGTTTGTCCACTCTAAACCAGCAAGGTCATTGAGTTGAACAAGACATCAGCCTGTTCAGTTATAGGCAGTATATTTCAGGAATTCATTTCCACAGAACTGTGCAAAGTGGGGACACAATTCTGAGGGGCATGAGTTTCAATGAACATAGTACAAGGCAAAGTGAGAATTACCTGTACTTACTAATAGATTATAATTCCATATTTTTATTACATAAATTATTTTATAGTTAGCAATTTCCCTATGGTTTGTTAGAATTAATATATACTGTGTGTATAGTGTGTGTTTACTTTTATGGACTATAAAGACTATATTGTCCAAAAATAACTCTCTGGAAATTACTTTCTTAAGAAAATTATCATTATGCTCTCTAGCTTGCCATTATTCTGAAGAACATTATGCAGAAAATTGTCCTATCCATTTCATGGATATTATGAATAATTGGAATCTAACCAACAATAACAGTGATTTCCATAGAAATTTTGTGTAATAGACTGATAAGAACTAAATTGACCCACTTTCAGTGGATATCATGTGTGGCCAGTGCCTTCCAGTGTTCTAAATGAGCAAATTTTAATAAGCCCAAAATGTGATGCTTTTCTCAATATTCAACTAACTGATAGGGCATTTTAAACATAGCTTAGCTTAATATTATTTAGCCCAGCAGCCAATATTCCACAAGTGCTGTGCCAGAGAAGTTTCTCATCCAGGATGTTGCCACCAGATGGTATTCGTCCTACCATATGGTGCAATGCCTAGATAAGCACAATGCCACAATGCCTGCTATGCAATTCACTAGTGAAATTGTGTGAATTACTACATACCGAGGGTAAATGATGGAAGTAAAGTAATGAATATGCAAAAAGTGTAATAAAATCAGTTGACAGATAATTCTAATGATTTTTTCTACTCTAATACTGCCTTTTTTTAAGGAGAAAAGATTGAAAATATAAAATGGGACTAATAGATAAAATTTTCTGCTTTATTAACTTCGACATTATATATGTCTTTTAAATACTCACCAACTAAAATTCTCAATGTATAAAATCAACACAACATAGATTGTGATTACCCCAGAATATTACCTAATGCTTATACCTTACAAAGTTTCTGAGTTTCCTTGGCCAAGGCATTCCAATCTCTGAGATGGCCACTTCTTCCATAATGATGGTAACATGGGGTTTTCATCATTTTTTCTAATATAAGCTCAACTACTGAAGTCCATTTTTTTTTCACTAATACACTGGCTATTACAAGGAAGTCATAATATTCTAGTCAAAGACAATTATTCAATCAAATTTCTAAAATAGAGTGAAATAATTTTATTATAAGACATTTTATAACAGAAAATACCTGTAAATTAGTAAAACACATACCTGGTTTAATGTCTCGTGATAATGTCACATGTACCTGGTGTTCCTTAGTCCCAAACAGGGGAGGCTACTCATACAAAATAATAATAGTTATTTTCCATTGAGGATAATGGGATTGCATTTTTCAAACAAGTCTCTTTCAAAGATCCTCTTTTCAGCCAATAACATGTCTTTGCATGTAAACTAATTTTGAATAATGAATATATTCAGAGGAGGGTGACGTCAGCAAGATGGTGGAGTAAGAGATCCCATCTTCCATCCCCTCACAAAAATCAACAATTAGATAGTCATCCACGAAGGAGAATAACTTTGGGAGAGCTCAGGACTCCAGTTAAGAAGCTGCAATGGCGGCACTCCCATGGTCAAGTGGTTAAGTTCTGCACTCAGCTTCCATGGCCTGGAATTCGCTGGTTCTGATCCTAGGCATGAACCTACACACTATTCATCAAGCCATGCTGTGACAGCATCCCACATAGAAGAACTAGAATAGCCTATAACTAGGATATACAACTATGTACTAGGGCTTTGGGGAGAAAAAAAGAAAGGAAGATTGGCAACAGATGTTAGCTCAGGGCCAATCTTCTACACGAAAAAAAAGAAGAAGAAGAAGAAGCTGCAGCAACATAGTGGAGCAAAAAAGTGGAGGATAATAGCACAGAAAGGGTAGGAAGAACAGTTTTATTTGGCCTGCATCATCTTATCCTTCAGGGCAGCACAGCTCAGTGCCCAAAGGAACTTCCTAACCCTTGTGTTCCCCTCGTGGGGAAAGCAGGATGAGCAATCAGCTTTGAGTCTTTCAGGGCACTCCTTGAAGGGCCCATTTGGTTTCTCTGCACCCAGACCACTGGGAGATCAGCATAGCTGAGGAGTCTGGAGACAACTAGGGACAAAGAAGAAGGTGGGGGCTCTCAGTATCAGCCATATGGCAGGTGCCACCGTGGTTCCCAGGGACCTGTTCTACAGATGGCCACACCAGCCTTCACTGCTGAAGACCCCAACAGTCATTACAGCGGCCACAGACCCTCAAATAAGGAGATGCCGCTGTGCACCCCTGGAGAAGGAGCTGCTGCTGCTGTGCCATCCCTAGTGGGAGCCACCCCCACCTCCTGCCCCGCAACTGCACACGCCTGGACCACCGTTGCTCTGAGTGTGTCTGTGCTCCAGACTCCAGCTCCACATCCACTTCACCAGTGCTCATGCCTCAGAAACTGGTGCCAATGTCTCAGCAGGCATAACAGCCTCAGACACTGGGGTTATCCTCCGACTTTGGGCGGGCCTGCGCCCTGGAACCTGGAGCCATGGTCACTCCTCACACACCCATGCTTTGGATCCCACCTGCACAGCCGCCCTTGCGAGTGCTGACACTTTGGACAGCACCACAGCAAGCATGCCTGCATCCTGGACACCAGTGCCACTGCCTCAGCAGAGGGGTCCGTACCCAGACCTGGGAGTCACAGTCATGTCACTCAGTGTGCACCTGCCCCTGCATCCCAGCTCCATAGCTACCCTGTGATTGCCCTCGCCTCACACACGGGCTCCGCTGTGGCAGTGGGCCCACCTGCTCCCTGAACACTGTAACCAGTGCTGCAGGGAGCACGACTGCAGACTAGACCTGGAGCCAGGAGGAATGCCCTTGGCCATGACTTTCCCCTGCGGTGGATAAAAAGAATGAAAGGACCCCAGGGGCCTTCACCACTAAGGACACCAGTAGCTCACACTGCCACCACGGGCATCTGAAGCTTTGGCTGCAGAGGATCTGCACAGTCTTTGCCAACGTTGACCCCAGCCGATGGGTCCACGTGGAGACCGCGCCACTGCACTTGCCAAGAGCTCGAACCACTGCACCCCACCCAGCTGGCGCTCTGCCACCCACACATCAGGGAAGGTCTTTCCCCACTGGAACCAGTCTGTAAAGTCTGGAAGAGGTAACTGCTTCCTTAAATGCTCAGACATCAATGCAGGGCTATAACATCCTGAAAAATCAAGATACGTGACACCACCAAAGAGTAATTTTCCAGTAACAAACCCTAAAGAACTGGAGACCTGCCAATAGCCTGACAAAGAATTTTTCAAAAATAATCTTAAATAAGGTTAATGAGCAAGAAGAACAACTGGAGGTGTCACACTTCTTGATTTCAAAATATGTTACACAGCTACAGTAATCAAGACAGTATGGTGTTGGTATAAAAACAGGCAAAGAGAACAATGGAACAGAATATCGAGACTAGAGGTAAATCCATACGTCTACGGCCAACTAATAATCAACAAGAGTGCCAGGAACACTCAATGGGAAAGCTGGATATCCACATACAAAAAGATGAAATTAGACTCATCTCGTATCACATACAAAAATCAACTCAAAATGGTTTAAAGACTAAAACATAAGACCTGAAACTATAACTCTCCTACAAGAAAATACGGGGAAAAAGCTTCTTGACATTGGTCTGAGCAAAGATTTTTTGCATATGACACCAGATGTACAACTAACAAAAGCAAAAATAGACAAATTGATTTGGATCAAAAGTAACAAGCTTCTGCACAGCAAAGGAAAAAAAATCAACAGAGTGAAAAGGTAACCTACAGAATGGGAGAAAATACATGAAAGCCATATACTACCTGATAAGGGATTAATATCCAAAATGTATAAGGGATGCCTGCAACTCAATAGCAAAAACCCAAATAACCCAATTAAAAAATGGACAAAGGATCCAAGTAGACATTTCTCAAAAGAAGACACGAAAAACACAAGCAGTATATGGAAAGGTGCTCAACTTCAGTAATCATCAGGGAAATGCAAATCCAAAACAAAATGAGATATCACCTCACACAGGTTAGAATGGCTGTTGTCAAAAAATAAGAGATAAGTGTTGGTGAGGATGAGGAGAAAAGGGAACCTTTGTACACTGTTGGTGGAAATGTAAATTGGTACAATCTTTATGGAAAACTGTATGGAGGAACCTCAAAAAATTAAAAATAGAATTACCATGTGATACAGCAATTCCACTTCTGGATACATATCCTAAGGAAGGGAAATCAGTACCTTAAATAGATATCTGCACTCCCATGTTCATTTCAGCATTATTAACATAAACCAATACAAAGAAACAACTAAATGCCTGTCAATGGATGAATGGATAAAGAATATGTGATACACACGCACTCACACACACAGACACTGAAATATTGTTCAACTTTTAAAAAGAAGGAAAACCTTCTTACTACTGGCAACAACATGGTAGAAGATTTTCCTAAGAGAAATAAGCCAGACACAGAAGGACAAATACTGCATGATCTTACTTATATATGGAATCTAAAATAGTCAAACTCATAGCAGCAGAGAGTAGAATGGTGTTTACAAGGAGCTGGGGGGAGAGGAATGTGGGTAGATCTTGGTACAAGGGGTAAAAAGTTCAGTTATGCAAAATAAATGTTCTAGAAATCTAATGAACAGCAACATGCTTATGTCAAATCATCAAGTTGTGTGCTTTCAATATATACAATTTTTAGTTGTCAACTATACCTCAGTAAAGTTGGAAAAAAATAAAAAAATATATTCAATGGCAAGTTAAGTAAAGATACATTCTAACTATGATCAATTATCGTTATATATTTTACCAATATATGAGATCTTGAGACTATTCCCTAATAACAATTGCTATTTTATATAAGTGCATACTACACTTATCATTTCATGGTTTTGTAATGCCATGTTTTCAGAGATCTTCAGCCCATATTGCATACTTTCATTTTTTTTCACTCATCTTTTGTTAAAGAAATGACAAATCTATGATTAGCATGTAAATCAGAAGCAAAATGAGTACACTGTTAGTATGCCTTTTATAACATCTTAAAAGTACTTTTCAGCAAGAGAGAGATTGTGAAAGTGAACATGATACTCTTTCCACATGATAGCTAATTCCAAGCAGTGAAACATTAATATCAAATATTCAAAGGAGACTTCTCACAGCTGCCAAGTTAATCTCTTCTAAACCTAAATTCTGTTCATTTTACTCTCTTGCTTAATAACCATTATTTACTTCCCTGTTGCTTACCAAACTAATTTCAATTGATGCATTTTGGTATTCAAGGCTGGGTACAATATGTCCTCAATCTGCCCTTCCAGGGTTCTCTATCTTAGTTCCTCTAAATTGTAGCATACGTTTCTGCTAAACTAGAATACTAATTGACTTTAGTCCATAAACACTCTGGACTTTCCCAAATTTGAGTCTCTTTATGTTGTTCTCTCTTTCCATTGGAACTTCTGTTACCATCATTCACTGACAATAGAAATTTCTCTAAAAATATCTGAAGTGTTTCTTCCTCCAGAATATCTTTGGATTAGAGTTACCTTGCAGTGTCACTTTCCCTCAAGGAGACTTTTGATTGTCCCTATCTTGGTACATTATACAACGGCTTCAATCTATGCTGTATTTAATTGTATAATTTTTGTACTATTTACCCTAAGACACTGTTCTAATATCTACTGCCTAATTAACTACCAGTAAATAAATCCATAAATCCATCTGAACTTTCAACTACAACTTTCTGCCCTAGCTCAATTCTGTGTGGTCAATCTGCTTGACTCTACTTCACTGGCTTCAAGTGTCAGTAAGATTAATCTCTCTCTCTTTCTGCTGGGATTGCAGATAAACGTTAAACACTGAAGTTTGCCTTCATTGGCTGGAGGTCTTCCTCCTTTTCCTCGTTCTTGCATCTGATATCTTTTGTATAGTCATTGATTTCCCCCTTGATTCATAACTCAAAGGATGTTGATATATCTTTGCCTAGAATCTCATGGCTTGATCCAATCTCAGGAATCAAATTCCTGGATATAAATGCCAACTTGCATTAGACGAGTGCATTTTCTTATCTCATGGTGGATTTGCTCATTTGAACTGCTGAATGTTTCCTTTAAAGGAACTATTCTTTCATCCTGATAAATTTTTCATCTCTATACTTTAGCACTTCATTTACTGTCACCTGTACAACTAGTAGATCTCAGCGTCCACCATGTCTAGCGTTTCACCAAACATGACAACAGATTTCAACTGAGAGAGGCCATTTATTTATCATTTGTTTCGGTGGGAACATCTATCTAAAAGAGACATTTCATACGGTCACATCACCCTCGTGCAAGCTCATATTGAGCTGCTATTTCATTGGAATGACTCGTGCACTACTTTTATCTTGAAATTTGATTGTATTAGGTGTCACTATACTTTTGTGGGTGACCAGAGTGTGTGATACTAAGAGAGTCATGTAGACAGTACTGTCAGTCTCCTGCAATTGCCACTGAAATGACTTTCACAACCCCTTTCTCTTCCCTCCTTAGCTAGCTCCTACTAGATATTCAGGATTCAGTTAATTATCACCTTCTCTAAGAGACTTTCTTGATAATTTCCTCAAGAGAGCGTGTGCATACATTTTGTGTCGTGGTAATCTATGTTATTTTATTCATTGGACTCATGACATCCTGAAATGAATTTGTTCATGTATTTATTCACAAGTAAGTATTCAAAGAGTATTACTTAAATAAATGGAGAAACTGGCCATTATGCTATCATTCTAAACAATGTTCTGTAAGGAGTTGCTAATTCTGTCCAGGAAGGAGAAATATTGTAGAAATCCTCAGAGAGAGAGCAGGCATTGAAATTGGCCTCAAAAATAAGTAAAAATTTTTCCATCTAGATAACAAATATTTTTAAATACTGTTTGTATTGCATCTGACCTTATATCTACAGGCTGTGATATAATGCTGTTTCCACATTTTATATGCATTTCTTGACCACTTCTCAATCAATTTTTTTATAAACTTAAAAATAATTAATTAATTAATTAATTATTTTGAGGAAGATTAGCCCTGAGCTAACATCTGCCGCCAAGCCTCCTCTTTTTGCTGTGGAAGATTGGCCCTGAGCTAACATGCGTGCCTATCTTCCTCTATTTTATATGTGAGATGCCTGCCACAGCATGGCTTGATAATCGGTGCATAGATCCACACCCAGGATCTGAACCAATGAACCCCAGGCTGCAAAGTGAAACATGCGAACTTAACTGCTGCGCCACTGGACCAGCCCCTATAAATGTTTTTATAAATGTTCCTTATAAATTCTCAATAAATCTACAAATATGAAATCCACTTCAGGTCCATTAATCCTATAGTGATAGAGTGATTGAAAATCACTACAAATTCACTTTTTTTAATTTTAAACATATCCAGTTATTTTTGCGATTTTTATCTTCCATCATTCAAACATTTTAACATATCCTTAAATATTTAATGTTAAGAGAAGAGAGAATATGCAGATTTTGATTTAAAAATTAAATTTCTGAACTCGTTCTCATATTGAGAAGCAAGAACTCACATCATTTCATGTCTGCTTCTAATTTTATTGGTCAGATTTTTTATCTCTTACTTTGACGCTCACTAGAAGTCTTTGCCACATTTTTTTCCTACTTTGTGATGACTTCTGAAAAGCTGCAGCTCTAACAGAATAAACTGTTTTCTTCTCTCCCTCCTCATCTCCCCACCCTTGTCCAGTTTCTTCAATGTCTAAGATGAGAGGTCAATACCGTTTCTAAATCTAAGGTCATTCATTCTATTCCACATAGCAGGGCTTCCTTCATTTTGTCTGTGGCCATTACTTTTCTCAATATCAAGCTAAAGAAACAGGAAGATAACGCTCATGCTTCTATCATGTTTCTATTTATTTTGAACTCGGCTCTCACTTTCTTGCAGATTCTTATCACTGTCTTTGACTTACTGTCAATGTTCTCCTCACTGTGTTCAGATTTCTTAAAATTAAATTTGCTCAGTATCAATCTTGACAAAGATTTTTCAAATTGTAGTTTTTTGAGGTAACATATAAGATTGTGCATCCTGGGTGATGTGTAGTGAGTTATTTTCTGCAAGAGACACACACACACACACACACACTGATTTTAGTTTTCCTTATCTATATTCCTTGGATAAAAATCAAAAGTAAATGCAAGGAATTAGAACACTGGAGAACATAAATCTTATTCTCACACAAGGAGAATTTCTAAGACATTAATTTCTGCTTTTGTTGCCTTAGATATAAGAACTCTTTTAAGAAGCAAGAGAATTGAGAAGAGTAAGAAGGAATATTGGAGGGAGTGTAACAGAAGGAATGGCTGCTCTTGTGTGAAATTCAACGTGAAAATGATTTAGACGTTAACCAAAATATTCTTTTGTTTATTGATATTTTTGGTCATTCTTGTGATCTTTCTCAACGTTTTCCTTTCATCTCTTTTTCAAAAAAAGGGATATTTTTTCTCCCTATTCTTTCTATTGTCTCTTAAAAATAGATGTAGTTTGGAACTTATTTTCAGAACTAGTTACAGCCCTTAAAAATATGTGGGTTTTGAAAGAAGTTGTGAAATAGTAAAATTACAGATTTTGCATTTATGTTGAATTTAAAGGTGTAAGTAAATCAGCAAATGCAATCATTTACTAACCTCACTTTTTCTTCTGTGCACAATTCTATTATTACCATAAAAACATAATATGAACCCAATAAACATTGGTAACATTTCAGGGCACATAAAGTTTTACTACCTCTGTATCATCCATTAACATAACCAAAATTCCTCAAACCACACATCTTCCTCCTATGTTTCCCCACCTGCTGGGAATTTTCAGCAGATTTGTCTCTCATTCTTTTTTAAAGGTATGCTTTTTTTTTTTCTTTTTGGTGAGGAAGATTGGCCCTGAGCTAACATCCATTGCTAATCTTCCTCTTTTTTGTTTTTTTTCTCGCCAAAGCCACAGTACATAGTTGTATATCCTAGTTGTAGGTCCTTGTAGTTCTTCTCTGTGGGATGCCGCCTCAGCATGGCTTGACAAGGAATGGTGTTAGGTTGATGACCAGAATCTGAACCAGTGAACCCCAGGCCACTAAAGCAGAGCATGTGAACTAACCACTATCCAACTGGGCCAGCCCCTCTTGCTCATTTTTAAGAGCAAGCTTATGCCAGTCCAATGGCTGTTTTTGTTCTCCTAATATCCTTCTGCTGACTTCTTCAACTGGTATTCTTCCATGGTTTCTATCACTGTTGACCATCTGAAATGCTTACTGCTGTGGGTTTCCCAAAGCTGTGATGTTCAAAATGTGACAAAAATACTTTGTCTACAACTGTCATAGCTGACAGAGAACTTCACTCTCTTGAGTCAGAAACTGGGAGATTTCTCTTTCTCCCTGTAGCCACCTTTCATTTTTTCACATCTTTGGAGCAGCACTGTCTGTTTGTCAAGAATTAAAGTTGCCTAGGGGCTGGTTCCGTGGCTGAGTGGTTGAGTTCACGCGCTCTGCTGCGGCTGCCCAGGGTTCGGATCCTGGGCGCGGACATGGCACCGCTTGTCAGGCCACCTTGAGGCGGCATCCCACATCCCACAATTAGAAGGACCTGCAACTAAGATATACAACTATGTACAGGCGGGTTTGGGGAGATAAAGCAGAAAAAAAAAAAAAAAGATTGGCAACTGTTGTTAGCCCAGGTGCCAATCTGTAAAAAAAAAAATAATTAAAGTTGCCTAAATGAGAGTAGCTCCTCGTTTTTTAGCCTGTTACCCTTTATTCAAAGACCTCAAACAACATTCTATGGGTCTACCTAAGTGATGACCCCAATGACTCCCCATCCCTGTCACCTCCCCCCGGCTGTCTTACATGCATATCACAAATCCTAACGCAATTTTCATCCGTCAAAAATTAAAAGGAACAAAAAATAAATAGAAAATACAAATATATGTCTCATATTTCTTGTCTCATACAAATAGACACCAAAGAAAAAATGAGAAGTTATTAACTTGCCGAAGTTAACAGGATCATAATGTGAATCCATGATAGACTCGATTGAAGCTCCCCATTGATTACAGACACACACACTCACACACACACACACAGGAACCCATTATCACTTAAACAATATATTTGTTTAGATAGGAAAATATTGAACATAGATGTTCAAAATGTTGGGCACATAGTAGTTTATTGTTTGCACTTTTGTTCCTAATGAACCTCTATTTATATATTATTCTTCTTTAATTTCTTTTATGATATGTGTTGAAGTGATTCTTAGAATAGTTAGCTATTGTGTTTTTATTCACAGAAAAATTCAATCTTTTCATGCATGCTTCTAAGTGGAGGGACTAGCAAAGATACTAGTATTGAGAAAGAGAGACACGTGAAGCTAAAGGAAAATCAGGACAGTATACAGTCAGAGAGGAGAGAGCCATCCATTCTTTCGAATGGTGCTGATATGTCAACAGGTGAGGCCTAAAATTAACTGGACTGAGCAACGTGAAGTAAGTCAGAATGGGAGTTCAAATCAGACTGGAGTCAGTTTGTTAGAGGAATCGATTGGTGATTTTTTTTTTTTAAAGAACAGCAAAGGAAAGGTCAGTGGCTTATGAGGCAAACGGAATTAAAAAAATTTTTTTTGTATATGTGTTTGCTTCAAAAGGAAGAAATAAAGCTGTGTTGACAGTGACAAGGATATTTCAGGAGATAGGGAATAGGAAATGTTCTATAAGAGAAACGATGAACAAAGGAGCGCTGTCCTTGAGTAGGCGAGAGGGGATGGGACTGGCTGATTACGTGAATGTGAGTAGAGATTGCTCATCTCTGGTTACAGGCAGAAAGGCATGCCGGTGCAGTTGCTGGTAGGAGGGTAGCTGCGTTATATGAAAGAATGAGATTAGGACCTTGGGCAATAGAGCATTGGTAACCTTGCTTTCTACTCCAGCTTCCTTTCGTTACATGGGATGCTATTGAGAGTCAAGAGGAGACAGGGCTTGCTTGTAAAATCCTTGCGCCTTTTTGTCTCGGTGTTAGATTTAGAATGGGTCATTTTCTGACTCCCTTAGTGAGATTTCAACTTCGTAGTTAGCAAAATAATTAGGATTCCTGTTACCAATATTTTCTGCCTTGCAGTACTAATCAATTAATTCACAGAACAACACAGGATACATTTAATCCAAGATTAATATATTGTTGGCTATTTTTATTAATATAGCTGGTGTTTATATGGGACTCAAAATATGACTGAAAGGTCAGGACTGAGTAGAAACTAAGGATTAGTTCTAAATTAGATTGGAGTTAACAATGGTTGTGAGATATTTCTGAAAAGAAACTGCTTGTTTACAACGGAACTGAGATCAAAGGAATAAAGGAATTGAGGGAGAGAAATCTGAATCCAGAGGAAAAAAAGAAAAAATCAGCAAAATACACCAATGTTGAAATTCAGTACCTCTTTCGCATCAGTTAAAGTGTGTATACGTGTATGAGTGTGTGTGTACATTGTGTTAGGAGAGGGGTGTGTCTGCTACGAAATGTTCCTTAAGAATAATCCAGGAAACGATACTAGTCAGTATATATTGGAGATGGATACTGCAAAGATGTGAGTGTATGTATTTTTGTGTCTAGGTGTTGGGAAGAGGTTATCTGCCATGAAAGGTGCTCCACAAAGAGCTGGGAAAACAGAATGCTATGCTAGTGGGATTTGAGATGGGGAGTGCGGTGGTGCTCACTGATTCATGCAAGGGAAGTAGAGAGAACAAAAGAGATGCAAGGAAGGTGTCTGGATATGAATCATGTGAAGATTGTATTACAGTGATAGTTTATTTGTGTATGTGGAAAATGCTAAACTTTACTTCCCAATATGCCATAACTTGAACTTCAGGCATCCAATGATGATATGAGTGTCAGATGTTTTAGTTCTAGAAAGAAACGTATGTGATTGGTCTCTACAAACAACTATTATTAGTAAATGAAAATGCCACAATGTAATGTATAAATAAAATGACGAGTGATTTCTTGCGTGATTATCATCCATCGCATTATTTCACAATAGTCCTAAAGAGCCCGGCGATGTGGAGCGGGTAAGAATATGGGATCTCCAGCCAGACTGCCACGATTCTACTCCCAGCTGTTGAGACTTGCTGGCTGTGTTACCTGAGACATAGCCCTTAGTCTTCCTTGCCTCTATGACTTCATCTGGAAAATGGGAGCAGAAATAATGTCTATCTCATAAGAATGTTGCAAGAATTAAATACACATATCTTTGGTAAAGTGCATAAAATGTGCCTGACATTAAAAGATGCAGTAAATGTCCAATTTTATAAACAGTGGTGACCAAAAAAGTGATTTTGATGTGAAAGATAGAAAAGGACTTTTGCAAAGAGTTTAGGCAGTAATTTAAGCTAAAGATTTGGGAAAATTGCTATTTCTGACAGTCTTCCAAGTATCAAAATAAGACTTAAGACTATTCATTTAAATGCCATTTCCATTTCTGTGTAAAATGTCATGATTCTAAATGCATAATTTGTTGCTCTAGGCGGAAGCAAATAAATGGCTCCGAAAATTTAGCTTGCACAAAAACCGTCAATGAGAATTTCTTCACACCTCAACAACAATTTGTTTTAGATATTGAGATGGCACGACACATGTTAATTTATTTAAAGCAAAGTTATTTTTCATCTTTTACTCTTACATGTTAAATGACTACACTATCGCTACACAGCACCTATATACTTTTGGGATTTCATCAGTAATTTTGGAGCAATGTTAATATTTAAAAGATTAACTATTAAAGTAATTTGGGCCCAAATAATATGTAAAGAATTTGAAATAAGGGAGTGGAAGATCCTACTTCATTTAAATGGGACAACTGTAACATAAATATGATATTTAAAAAAAATCTATGTACCAGGATTTTATGTAGAACTCGTAATTCTAATTATTATTATCATAGCATTATGATGAGCTTTGATATCAGTTAAATATTCAGGATTGCTTAATAATTATTTTATAAAAGGTAAAAATGGAATACAGTAGTAAAAGAGAAGATACAATGTATTTTTTAGCAATAGTAAATTACTTCTCTCACACCTCATTACCATGGCAAAGATGAGAAAATTGGACCAGAAGAAAAGACATACTAAATATTTGCCTTATACAAAAGTAATTAAAATTTGTTATATTGTGGTTATCTTTGGTACTTAAGGAAATATAAGGTAAAAGTAATTCATATTATAATTCAGAATGGGATTTCGGTGTTTCAAATATATTGAGAAAATAAAGGTGAAAAATATGGTCTGTATAACAAATAAATAGAAGTGGCCAAATGGACAGATTTTTAAATTGTTGGTGGAAATATAAATTGCTATGTCTTGGTTAATATAAATTAACAATCTTAAGATGTTTTCTCCTTTCTAGTTTTAGGAATTTATTTTAAGGCAATATAAGGTTTATTTTAAATATATTTTAAAGGATAATTTTTTAAAAGGATATTTTTCCACTTTTATTTATAATAGTCACAATTTTAAAAATAAAGACCCAATATAATATGAAATACTAATGTGATGAACTAAGATAAAACTATTACAAATTAGGTAGTGAAGAATTCTTCAAATCTCTTACATGATATTGTAAGTAAAAATCTTCAAATTCTAAAAGATTATCACAAAATAATCTATCTCGCACTCATAAAAGAATATCTTGAGTGATTCTCTTTTGATTATAGGATTACTAGTAGGTTTATTTTTTTCATACTTTCCAAATTTCTAGGAAAAATATATTGTTTTTATAAGAGAAACATTACCTTCAAAAAATTGTATAAATACTTATATTTATTTCAAATCAATAAAATCATAAAAATAAAGCAATCTCAGAAAGGCTTTGAGAAAATAAATTTTCCCATGACAAATCAACATCTAGAAATCATAAACAATATAATATAAAGAAAATTTTAAGACACACAAGTAAACTGGGGGAAAAATTGCTATATATATGCAAAGAAATGTCACAATATATCAAAATTTTTCATAATTTACAAAAAACCCCCACAAACAGTATTCCCCATTTGCAGGGAGAAATGGGCAAGAACAAGAATAGGTAATTAATTGAGGTACCAGAAACTATAAAGTACTATATTCACATGAAAGCTATTTGCAATATTAATAATGAGACATTGAAGGTGACAATGAAATATCAATTTCTTAATTTTAGAGATTTTCAGATTATACAAATAGAATATTAAATATAATTTTAATTTATGAAAATATATCTGTATATGAGAGAACTGAATAAATATAGAAAATATAATACCCTTATTTTTCCTCTTATATTTGATGTTTGCTAAGGTAGCTACAATGAACATACAATTTGTAATCAGAAAACTAATATCAGAAAAAATATATATATAATTTTAAAACATTGTATTTGTTCATTTTGAAAATTAAGTAGTTAGTCAAGAAAATTTCACGTTTTGGTTATTCCTGAGTCTAGATTTTAGCCTAGAAATATCTTGTATGTATATTTTCCTTTTGACAAACTAATTATAAAACATCACAATACACCATAACCATTTTAACTTTGTATCTTGTAAAATTGTGGTGTATCTTTCTTTTCCTTTTCTTTTTGATTTTTTTTTTGAGTGTTGAGACATTACAATGTTACTTTTTCATTAATGCCATTAACATATATTAAAAGTACATTGTCTTTAATTACTTTTGGGGTTACCTACTCCTGCCATCCCATGTCCATCAGCTCAGGCTGCTATAATAAAATAGCATAGACTGGGTGGCTTAAACAACAAGAATTTATTTCTTAAAGTTTTGGAGGCCAAGAAGTCCAAGATCAAGATGCTGTCCAATTCGGTTCCCTGGTGAGGGGCTTCTTCCTGGCTTGCAGATGGCTGCCTTCTTGCTGTGTCCTTCCACGGGAGAGAGAGAGCTCTAGTCTCTCTTCCTCTTCTTATAAGGACCCTAATCCCACCATAGGGTCCCATCCTCATGACCTCATCTAAATCTAACCTCCTAAATGCTCCACTTCCAAACACCATCACATTGGGGGTTAGGCTTCCATGTACGAACTTGGAGGGAACACATTCAGTCTATAATGCATACATAATAATTTTCCGTAAGCCTTTATATAATCTTAGGCTTTTGAATACTACTAATTACTCTGCTTGCTTTGGTGATTAGATATTCATTTATTCAAATTTATTTCTGAATTTGTTAAATATTTGACCTACAACTACAAGATATCTTAATCTATGCTAATTATACTTTTTGAAATTCTTATCTCAACGGATGAGAAAAAAATTGGGAGAACTATTCAAAGACAATTAGCTTGATCATTTTATTTACTGTGTCATGAATAAAACAGTAAACTATTCAGCTGGCAGGTTGTGAGTGTCATCCTGGTAGAAAATCCCTACGATATGAGATGGTGAGCTTCCACTAAAGAGTCAGAAAGTAGGAAACTGTGAACATCTATTTATTGAACTTTCTCCTTTGAGGAAAGGAATACAAATTGAAGAAGAAAGAAAAACAGTTGCTATACTTAGATTCATACCACATAGCACAGTTTGAATCCTCCTAAAATGAGAACTTGAGTTAAGAATCAGAAAAAATAGTGATATTAATCATATTAATCTGCTGCACTACAAGGTGTTTAAGAGCAGGGGATTTGTAATGGAATATTATTCAACAATAAAAAAGGAGGAAATCCTGCCATTTATAACATGGATGGACCTTAAAGGCATTATGCTAAGTGAGATAAGTCAGACAGAGAGAGACAAATGCCATGTGATCTCACTTATATGTAGAAACTAAAAAAAAAAAAAAAAATAGCAGAGATTATTTCCCCAGACTCTGGTGATATGAAAGTCAAAAGCTGGCACTGAATATTTCCTTGAGTTATTTGTTAACTACCTCCAAACTGGGAGTTTCAGCAAGACTGTCAAAGCCAATCTCATCATCGAAGGAATCACTGCACTTTAATTAAAGGGGGAAAAAAAAGAAGGAGAGAGAGCGAGGAGAGTTAATCTGTTACTGAAAATTAGTATTCTAAGAACTATTTTAGTGGCAAACAACTTTTTAAAAAAATGAATTGAATTAGAATTTTTAATCCTCTTTAATTTTCAACCTATTTAAATACATATATAATAAAGAAATACAGGTTCATAAAATGCAAAAGATATTCCCCACAATTCAAATCTAACTGAAAAATAGAACTGGAACAAAGGTGTCTGATGTCTATTCCTATCCTTATCGTAATAATAGCGATAACAATGCTAATAATATTATGTAACATTGAATGTTTATTGTGGGCCAAATACGATTCTGTGCCCTTTATACGTATCAAGCCATTGATTCATTCTCATTCTTCTTCTACTTCATTTTAACCACGACCACTATCTTCTCTCCCACACATTACGTTTTGGTTAATGATTTGTGGTTCCATTTGCTATCAATGAAAAATACATGGATCATTTTTGATAAATCATTACAGATAGAATATTAAAAAGTTAACTACTGTGTCTTTCAAGGGTCTGTTGCCAAATTAAAGGTCCATTGCAATCTGCACACAACAAATAAATGACTCATACGTACCCATGCATACATTGTGCTGAGAGAGCAGTCTCCTAGTTTCTTCAGATCCATGCTGTTTTGGACATTCTGCAGAGGCAAGACAGAATCCACTCAAAATTTGATTTGTATGTCAAAAATGATGATACCAGACACACACAAAGACGGAATTGAAAAATTTATTATTTGCAAAATAAGATTTCCAAGGGAGAGCAGAGTAGGCCTCCCAAGTTGATCTGAAATGGTTTGAGAGAGCAGGGAAAGGAGACTGGCTGGGGGTATTTCTGTCATGATGGAGCAGGGCTGGACATAATGGCTCCATTTCTGTTTGTGGGCAGGGGATTGCAAGGTTTGAACTTCGCATCAGTGCCAAGCAAGGGAGCACGTAGACTTTGTTCTCAGCCTGTCCAAATGTGGGGCGGAAGAGGAAGAGGGATGGTGGAGCTTGAAAGCTGACAGCTCCCAAATGTTTAAAGCTGAAGTCAGACTCTGTTACCCTTGCTTGGTGGGTATTTTTCTCCAAGTACTGTCAGATTTGTTGTTAACACAGGAAATCTATCAATCTTTATATATTCGCTTCAATAAAATAAGAAAACTGTATAGATGAATCAAGCCTGTCAGCATCCTTACTTAAAACTACTACTTGCCAGTTTGTGATTTGTGTATTAATGGTATATTGAGAGTTATTTATGTCAGAAGATAATAATAAAGGGGTTTTTCTTGAAGAAAGAACTTTAATCTGTAAAATGAAGACTATAAAGTAGAGGGTTTAAATAATGGGGTGCGACAGGTCAAATTAAGTAGGTGATGAGAAAATAAACATCATCAACAAGGGGAGTAAGTAGACTACTAGGGTTTAAAATGTAAACGTTAGTAAAATAGCAAAATAGATCAGAAACTTAAACATAAATCATGAAAAATGTACAAATAGAAAAATTATCAGTTTCATGGAGGAGCTCAGCTTAAAAAGATATATTTTCCTGGGGGCTGATGGGAATATGAAATAGGTGGTGTGATTCAGTTCCAATAAATATATTTTCAATAAATGAGAAATCTAGATTCATGGAAGGATGTTTAAAATATCAAGAAATGACTCATGGATATAAGATTAAGGGCACAGGGCAGGAAGAAATGAAAAGAGAGCTGTGTCGTGGAGATATTATTGAAAAGTTAGAACTGGCTACTAGTGTCAGAGAGCTTGGCCACCAACTAGCCCTGTGCATTTTGTCTAGACATTTAACTCTTTTGAATAGCAAACACTTTATTTGTAAAAGTAGAGAGTAAGACCTAGAGATTTCTTGAGACTTTTCAGTCTATCTATCTTATTCTTGCTATATATATATAAAAACATTTGAATACTATTCAGCAATAAAAAGAAATGAAATATTAACACATGGGTGAATCTCAAAACATCGTGCTAAGGGAAAGATACCAGACACAAAAGATTATTATTGTATGATCCCATTTATATGAAATTTCTAAAAACAACAAGCCTATAGATAGAAAAATAGATTAATAGTTTCTTGGAGCAAGAGGTGGGAGCAAGGATTGATTGAAAATGGTCAGCAGAGAATGTTTAGGGGTGATGGAAATATTTCAAAAATTTGAAATGTATGTTAGATTATACCGACAGTTACACCAGTACCTAAACTAACACTTGATGAACTAGACACTTAAATGGGTACAGTTTATGGTACGTATATTGTACCTTAATTAAGGAGACGCCTTCTGAGAAATGCATTGTTAGGCAATTTTGTCCTTGTTTGAACATCACAGAGTATACTTACTCAAACCCAGATGGTATAGCCTACTATGCACCTAGGCTATGTGGTACTAATCTTATGGGACCATGGTCATGTATGCAGTCCACCATTGACGGAAAGTTTTTATGTAGCAAATTGCTGTATATGTATTCTTCCTATAGCATCTTTATTTTTCTTTATCAACTTTTAGTAACCATATTGATTCATTTTTTGCAACTCTCTCATATTGTGCATTAAATAAATCTTTAAATGTTACTAGGAGAATACTATTTTTCCCTGAAGCTAATTATTATTTTCTGTGCTTTTTTCCTTATAACTCTACTTTAAATTCCTATTCTCTGCTTATTTATGGTTTTCTGAATTGTCTTTCCTTACAAGTAACAACTACTCCTACTTAATTGTCAATAAACTAATAACCTTATTCCCCTTATTCTTTGCTTTATTAAACTGTCTGTCAGCCACATTGTACAAAAATATATGAAACAGATTGTATGCTGTTCTGCTGTATTTTCAACAGATGTCTAGATAATTGGAATTTCTTAGTTGGGCCAATTGTGTTAGCTTTCTAGAAATATAGAAAGATCACAAGCATACACATTTTCTTTTGGAAGTAAGCTGTAGTGTTTTTTTATTTTAAATTTCTACACTGCATGCATTTATTTAATTATTTCTATATATATCTTCTTTTAATAAAAGGAAAACACTTCATGGGTTGATGTCTTTAACATTCATATAGGTCAGAAATGGTCCAATTCTGGAGGAGAATCATGCAAATGCCAAAAGGGGGAAAAAGAGGCAACACTCAAACTATATGATAACATGACAAATGGGATCAAGACTAAAATTTATTGATTTTCTTTTAACCACTGATTTGGGGGATGGAAAAAGCCAACAATTGAGTTCATTTCTTACATGCTAAACTTGGGTGTAGATATAGAAACCATATATATCAAATTTATAAATGATGTAGCTTTCTCACATATTTTTACAGAAATCAGAGTTCCATATTATTTGATGATCTATTATAATGATATAAATATAATCCAATGAATTTATTAAATTCATGTGTAATGGAAATGAAAAAAAACATAAGTTTATAATTTTAGCAGATTATATGTGTATTCGCAACTCTGACCTCTCATTGGAACTTCATATGGGTGTTTTTAATTGCTTCCTTCTTATCCCACATGGATATCACTCTTTTGTTCAAAATACTCCAGTGGTTTTCCTTTTTACTCCAATTAAAAGCCTAAAGTATTACAATAACCGAGAAGTTCTGTGCTATCAGGCTTCTGTTACCTTTTAACTCTTTTCTTACTACTGTCCATAGCATATGCCATGGGCCTTCATATATATATATATCAAACACAAATGTGTTTGTGTGTGTCTTGATTGCAAAACTGATCCCAATTTTCCACTTAATCCTGTATCCATGCTCTTTATATGTGATTTTGCAGCTTCTCTCTGTAAGAGGTAAAACCTATTTCTTCATGCTGTGCATCCAGACTGGTCCTGAGATTTCCTTTAGCTTAACAAAACGTGTCTGAAGTGACAGTGTGCAACTTTCCAGGCTATGCCTCAATTGCCTTGCCTACTTCTCTGATCTTTCTCAGGTACCTGCCTCTCTCGTGAGAGGAAGCTAACCTAGTCTGATGGAAAATAAGAGATCATTTGGAGAAATACTCATTTGTTTCAGCCAAGGACATTCTAGACCAGAGTATAGCCAGCCAAGCTCCAACTGTGTGAAAAACAAAGACAAAACCCAGACAAACTTAGCAGAGTTCTTACCTGATCTACAGCTGAATGCAGACAAATGGGTGAATCCAGCCAGAATTGGAAAAAAGCTACCCAGATGATTCATATGACTCATGAGCAATATAAATGCATATTGTTACAAGGTTCATGACAAGTTTTTGTTTTGTTTTGTTTGTTTCTGCTATTGTTATCACTACCATTCCCCAGCATATAGAATAATATCTGATTTGTTTTAAATGCTCAATAAATCATTAAATATGCTTTGGATCTTTTAAAAACCTAATTACAATATTTTTTCCATAGAATATGTGGCTTCTAAATGGCTTTTAGGATCCATACTGAGACATCTTTCTTTTCAGAATGTAGTTTGAATATGTAGACTTATTGTGAGGAGAAAACACTGCTTGGTATAAATTATAGAAGCTTTAACGCACATCAGAATGGCAAAAAGTAAAATTTCATAATGTAAATTTTTTTGGTGAGAATATAGGATAAAGAATCCCCAATGGTTGCTGAAATGAGTGTAGACTGATGCAAATATTCTGGAAATCAGAATGGTGGTAATAAGTAAAATTAAATATATTTATTCTATATCCAGCAATCCTTTTCCTAGGTAAATATCCAAAATGAATCTTTACCCAAGTCTCCAAAGGAACATTTACTGGAATGTTCACTATTGTTCTGTTTGTTGGGTGTGTGGTTGTAGAGGCAATGGAGATGTTGATCAGTAGCGGAATGAGTAGGTAGAATTTGGTAGATATACATTCTCAAACAATACATCAGTCAGCAGCAGCACACCAGGTGAATAGTTGGGAACACAAGGGGAGCATAAAATCATAGTTCCTAACGAAGCAAAAATTAGAGCGAGAATAAAGTCCGTGTCACTTTACCACTTTATTTTGTATATTAAAATCTATATCTATAAAACAAAATTACACAATTTACAAGAATACACACAAGTAAAAGGCTTCTCATCAAATACATCAGGATAATTTCTTATGGTGCAAGTAGGGAAAGGAAATAGTAAATGGGAACAAAATTGAATGAATGAATAGATAAATAAAATAAGTGAGGGGTTTGTGCAGACCAGTGTTGATATGGTGTCATGTAAGGACTGATTAATTTTCTGTATCTGTGGTATAAAAAGATATAAAATAATAATATAAATAACAGGGTGAATGGGAAGATAAACATATTGTAAATCTTTTTTTGGGGGGGGGCGAATAGCACAAAGAATAATTGATATCTTTTCCACAATATCTGTTGAGATTCCAGGTGGAAGGAGAGTAAGACTCCTTCACGTTTTGCAAGAGGAATTTATTCTGTGATTCTCTGGCTTTGTAACTTTAAATAGCTGTACATTATTAACCTATGTAATTTATCATGAGCCATGTATTCTGAACAAATTAATTGATTGAAGATTTAAGGGGAAATCTTTACTATGATTACTATTACTGTGAAAGAAACATAGGACTCAAGCACCCTCAAGTACTTTAGAAGCTTTTATCTGACCACCAATATTTGATATTTAATTCCAAGTAATTTCTTGTTGTCTGCTAAATTTAGTATAGAATGGATTTTCTGGGTTGTATGTGTATTCGCCTGATTATATGTATTGGATTTAATCTAAATTAAATGATATTTTCTATTTAAAAATATTATCATTTAAAATGTTCAATTCATTCCATTTGTGCTTCCTGTCTTCATCATGCTATTGATTTTTTGCTTTCCATGTTCGTCACCAACAACAAATACTGTTGTCCAGTAAAGGGAACAAGGAATCCATGGGGAAATGATAGGCTATAGGATTGGGTCAGGGCATATATAAGCTGAGTCTGGAATATTCTCTTTGCTCAAAAGTAAGGATGTGCAAAAAATCAAACTGGCGTAGATATATCAAAGGGGCACAGGATCCAATTAAAACAGTTCCCAATGCTGGAAGAATTTAACATAATAAAATAATATTGAATTATATACTAAATCCAAAGTAAATATCTATGAGTCCATTTTGATACAAATGATTAAATAAGTTAATAAATGAAGAAGAATAGAAAAAACTCCCATACAGAAGAATTCAAATAATTTGTATAGATACTTCTGCCTCAAGAAAGTGGAACAAAACTCCCCATTTTTTACATGTGTGATGCATATAGTGACTTCCTCCCAAAGAGTAGTAGATACTAGATAATGAGCAACTTTACAGTGGAGATCCTGACAAACGTTACCTCAGCCAGGTGATCAAGGTCAACATAGAGACAGTCATAAACCATGTTGATGGGATGTGTTCTTGGTAGTACATGATGGGAATGGTTCTTTAATTCTGTATCTTCTTCCTAAAAACCCATAACCCCAGTCTAATCCCAAGAAAGACAGCAGACAAACTTCAGCTGAGGGACGTGGTACAAAATACCTGACTAGTACACCTCAAAACTGTCAAAAGTCTCCAAAACAAAGTCTGCGAAACCGTCACAACCAAGAGGAGGCATGATTTAGTATGATGACTAAAGGTAATGCAGTCTCCTGGAGGGGGTGCTAGAGAAGAAAAAAGATATTAGATAAAAACTAAGGATATCTGAATCAAGTACTCATTGTTAGTGCTATCGAGTCGATTCTGACTCCTAGTGAGTCTGTGTATGACAAAGTGGAACCCTACCCGATCTTTTTGCACCAGCGTCTTGCCTTCCATTGCTGTATCAGACAATGCTCCACTGCTATTCATATAGTTTTCATGGCCACTTCTTTCGGAAGTGGTGAGCAGGTCATTCTTCCTAGTCTGTCTTAGTCTGGAAGCTCCACTGAAACCTGCCCTCCATGAGTAACACTGCTGGTCTTTGAATTGAAATACTGATGGCATAGCTTTTAGGATCACAGCAACACACTGCTGCCACAGTATGACAACTGATAGATGAAACGAAATATAGGCATTATAATAATAATGCATCAATATTGTCTTATTAGTTGTGTCAAATGTATCACAGCAATGTAAGATCTTAGTAAAGGGGGAACTGGATGCAGGATATACAGGAACTCTGTACTAACTTTGTAACTTTTGTTTAAATCTCAACTATTTTGAAATAAAAAAGTGCACTTGAAAATATCACAAGACAGAGAAAAAATAGAGATAAATATAATTAGGGAGAATACAAAAATGATTAAATAATATATCTAGGGATTTTATGTGTATATAATATATAATTTATAAATGTTATAAATTATATAATTTGTCTATATTTATGTTTTTATATTATATATTTTGTATAGATAATTCTGTCTCTATGTACATAATATATATAATATATATGTAATGTATATGTAATATGTGTATGTAATATGCAAAGACACAAAGACAGGTGATATTAATCAAATAATTAAAGAGAAAGCACATAGTAATAAACTCCAGACAGATCTCAGGCCTTGGGGAAAAAATACTCATTCAACACCTGAAAAAATTAAGGAAATAAATTTGAAACTTACATGTAACCTTATGACACGTTTGAACTTCCAGCATTAAGAAAACTCTGTATACATCCAAAAATATATAGCCAAATTATCTCTGTTATGACAGAAATGCCTTAAGAGTTATAGAGAAAAATACTAGTATTAATAAATACTCACTAAGTCAATATATTTTTCATGCACAAAAATAACAGGAAAATTTTTTTTTTCTGCATGTAAATGCTCGAGGTATTTCAGTGAGCGTCTTCCCTATGATTGCTGGATCATCAATCATAATCATGGATGTCTTATCATCATTATAGCTAATGATATTTGAATGCTTACCATACACAGACATTTGCCACTTTTGCAATGTATTATTTTGTTTTAATTCCTATTATCTTTGTTTCACAGAAGAGTAAAATGAGGCTTAGATAGTTTAGTAACTGACACCAAATCATGAGACATTTAATTATCTACATCTGCTTGTATTTGAGAAATACTGCAGACAACTAAGAAATAGATAAAATTTAAATACTTAAGAATTGACAAATGTCTATAGATCTGTAATCAGTTATATTAAGATATCTGAATAATATTGGTATCTTTATTTTGAAACAGTGCAAATATCAAAACAATTTAATTTATGTTTTTTTGAATTTGGAAAAATGATCAAATAAATTGAAACTGCATTGCTGAAAGAAAAGTTACATTATTTTTTCTTCAAGTGTCTGAGATTATTTGTGTAATTTAATGTACACAAGGCATATACTACTAAGGCATATAATGTATGTACTGAGTTTTCTGGATGGACTCCATCTAATTTCATTTTCTGTCTCATTTAGTTAAGAATGCTGGAAGATTAGAAGCTATATTGCCCAAACTCTCTTGCACTGAGGAATTTCACTTATAACATCTGAAGTACACTTTTGAGACTTGGAAGCAAAAATTAGTTACAGGTCACTTTACTGCAGTATTTGACTGATGCTGGAGGCAAGCAAGGACATGGAAATAAAAGCCATCCCTGGGACAGTCTTCCAGTCTCTAGATTTATCTCCTGAGTGTGAGAGGGAGCTACAGCAGTAGCATTGATTTTTTGCTTCTGATTTAACCCAGTGCAAGTAAACTGAGATGTGGTGTGTAGATGGAGGATCACTCACTTCCGTAATGTTCTGCAGGCTTTCCAGAAGACTCAGAATAAAGCTTACTTTTCAATTCTCCCACCTATTTTATAAGCACCTTATATTATATCCCTTCCTGTTTGCAATTCCTAGACTGGTTTGTTTCCTTTACCCAACTGATACATTGCATACATTCATTTATATTCCTATAGATGTGAATGAAAAATAAAGGTGTGGATTTTAATGTACACAGTAAAATCCTCCTAAAATATTTACAGATCACCACCTACTTATATCTGCCGTTGAAGATGTCATTCTAGAGGTGTACCCTTAGATTCCATCCAGAGAGCACAGAAAAAGAATTGTGCTATTGAGAGTCAGAAAAACTTGAGATGTTTCAGTGACTCTCCAGGACCTCCTGGCATGTGAGGACAGCCTGAGTTCTACCAGTAGCCAGATTGAGAGAAACAAAGCACCCGAAACACTAGTGTTGTTTCTTATAACAATTCATAATATTTTCTCAAAATCATTTCAACTTGGTATCCTTCAAGCTGTCTAATAATTTTGACATGATCTCTATCTGAGTATAAAATTTATGAAGGTTTCTGTTATTTCAGGACTTCCAGAATGGCCGGTATGACATTCCAAGTCTTTGAATATATTTCTCATCATATCTAGTACCCACACATGAATGTATCTAAGAATCGAGTGAGAGATGGAATTTTCTTCTCTTCCCTATCAAAGCATCATAATTCCTGGTGTGAAAATAGCCCAATGTAGAAAGGCATGCATATTGTCTCAGAATCCAAAGGGGAGACATAAACAAGGTCCATTCTGCCCTTCAGACAAGTGAAAAATGCCTTCGATCACGCGCTCAGAGAGCGAGTAAATTTTCTTTCAGGCCATTCCATATTTAACAAAAATGTTGTTTGAGATTTTAGGTTCTCAAATATCCCTTTCATGATCTAGATACTCATTCCCTTTTATGCCTCATTGCCATATTTTGATAAATAGAAAAAAAGATCTATCTCTTAACTTGTTCCTGAATGAGTCAATAATTATTTTTACTTGTAAAAATTGATAGTCACAGCAACAATTCTGCAATCTCTTGACTATGTGCTATCTTTATAATTAACCATCTGAATAAACAGGTGTGAATGAGTTCAAAGGAAAAATAAAATTTATAAAATGCTATCTTTTTTCCCACTGTCATTAACCTCAAAAGAATATTACAAATTCACTTCTGTCATATATGTATTCCTTAGAAAATAACCACACTTATTCAAATAAATTGATGCTAGTTTGGTTCAATTTATCTTTGGGATGTGTCTTCATTTTGCATTTTTTATGGTAAAATTGCCTTCAATTTATGGTGGAACAATTCATTTGATGCAGTGATAGTATCATTTAAACTATAGAATTTGTAACATAAATTACTAAGTGTTTAACTTTAACGTTCTTAAAGTATTGTCACTCAGAACTGTCTTACTCAAGAATCTCACTGCGAGCGATTGGTCAAATCTGATGATTTTCATAATAGATGAGTGCTTCAAAGCAGTTAATGGATGAAACTTCCCATGATATTTCATGATTTCGCCCATGTGGGAATTTTCTAAGATGATCTTTGACATTTTAGGATTGATGATATGAATTTCATCTTGCATTAAAAGGGAAGGTGAAATAGTCAATATATTTTTATGAGCATATACATTTATTGTATATCTCTTGCAAAATTTTACCAGAATATTTGCTATGATATTTGCTTTATGTGTGCAAAAGATAACTCTGGTTATTTTTATGCTTTAGTAGTTATTTCATGATATGCAATTTGCACTTAGTAATTTCAAACAACTTTTACAGAGAATTAATGGTTAGAAAACATTTTTGTCATATGAAGTTGGAAATAACCCCTTGAAAATGACTAGAAAACACAAAGAGAATTTGAAATTACTACAGGTAGAAATAAATATATGCATATGTATATACATATAGACATGCATACATCCATACATATAGTATGTTCTAACATGAATTACTAAACTATGATATGCTTTATAACTGGTTGGAGAATGACTAAAGCTGCACACAGTTAATCATCATGGTTATAACTAGAAGGATATTTTTTGAATCTGGTAAAAGTATAATTTTCTGTGTACCATTTTACTGCATCCTACTCCTGCCCCAATTAAGAAAAAGAGTAAAATAATGTATAAGGACATTAACAGTTTAGCATATCAACATAACCCTAAACTGAGGTACCTTCATGAATAATGTATTCAGAGTCATTCCACGTAGGCCTGGGAACATGATTCAATCTTTCATAATAGTAGTGGTTGCTCCAGAATTTCTCTAATGGAAAAGCATATGACTGAAGGGGCAGGAGGACAAGGAAAGTTGTTTGCACAAAAGCATTATTTTAACTTGGACTATGCATGTTGGCGTGTCATGCTAGGATGAGAAGATTACCTCTCTTATGTGAATGCATGTTTGCACAGCAATCATAATGCTTTTATTTATATTATTTCTTTGGAAGAGTGTAGAGTCAGGTTGATAGAGATGAGACGTAGGATGAAAGAGCTAATCTAAGCTATTTTTTGGCTACACTTACCAGGAGAAGAAAAATAGAATAGACACCAAGAAAAGATATCCTTGGACAATTGGACGCTCCTAATCAGTTGGATAAATAACCCACATCCAGGAGTACCCACTTTCTCTTCCTGTGTAAACCTACTTTATGATTGCAGGAATGAAGTATCTGATCTCAAATTGAATCTCTCCAAATACAGTGTGTCAAAATTCAACCTCAAAAGCATGCAGATTAAATAACCCTTCAAGGATGATCTGTAAAATAAACCCTTTCCACAAGCCAGCCCAATCACTGGGTGGTTACTTTACATTCTAAAACACTCCTTATCTTTTCACACTGACTTCTAGAAGCTTCCCCATTTGTTACATTTTCTATACTCAGTGAATTGAACTTTTTTTTTCTGCCTGTCTTTTCACAATGGAGTGATCTTATCAAAGCCTAGGACTGCCTCTTTCATTTTTATATTGCAGCTTGTGGCAAATTTTAGAGGCTGCAGATATACTTTTCACTGAATGAAACAATAAAGTATAAAAGAAAGTAGGAAGGAAAAATATAATAATATGTGTTACCAAGAATGCAAAAAAGATAACTGTTAAGCAGTTATTTAATTATCAATTTGCAATACCAACTATTTTTTAAAATATTTATTTTAGTAAATACTTATGAAAATTTAGGAATCTCAAGGCAGTATAAAAGAAACTGAAGAACATTTATATTCTTTTCATATAAAAATACCAAATTTCAGAATATATTTTTAAAATAATGTAACAGTCTATATTGGTATCTAAATGCATTCATCTTTTAAAAAATAAGGCAGACTACATATTTCTTTGGATAGTCTATACAGTGCGCTTGTGAAAAAACAAACCAGAATATCAAAAAATATTAAAGAACCAATATAAAACAACTTTAAAGTTTTGGTTTGAGGTAATTAAATCTTCAAAACAAAATATTACTCCTAATCTTGGATAATTTTTTCATTGCTAGTCTTCTGGTTGGCTGGTCTCTGGTCTCTTGTTCCTGTAGGCCTGGGGCACACAATCGCCATCTTCTTTTCTCACTAGCCCACAACACACTCTGCTCCCACCTGGCTTCCTGTTTTGCTCCAGCCTGCAGCAGACTAGAATGCTGTCTCTTTCTTCTCCATTTTTTATTAGTTCATAAGGAAAACAGAGAGATGATTTTAGTTTGAACCAGTTTATTATTAATTCTCAAGAGGAGATAAAAGAGAGAAACAAAAATAAACTAGCTTAAAATATAAGAAATACAGAGAGAAATTTTAAAAGTCCCTAATATCAAACAGAACTCTCCTTGTTTCTTTGTGTAGCCTCGTCTCTGCCTCACTTTTATAGACAGTGTCCTGAAAGTTTGAGAGGTTTCTTGATGCTCCTCTGTAATAATAGGTTAGAATTATGCTCCCTTTTCAGTACTGTGTAGGGAGAATTCTAAAGATATTCTCCTACTCACAAGATTGCTTTGCCTTTCTTATTCAATAAAACACTAATCTAGGTACTGTTGGGAATTGACTTTGCAGATAGAATTAAGGTTATTAGTCAGCTGACAATAATATAGGGAGATTATTTCCAATAATCTGGAAGCACCTATTCTTGTCACAAGTGCCTTTTAAAAGCAGAAGAGGGGGCTAGTATGTGGTTAAGTTCACGTACTCCACTTCAGTGTTCTGGGTTCGTGGGTTCAGATTCCCAGTGTGGGCCTAACACATCAAGCCATGCTGTGGTGGCATCCTATATAAAATAGAGGAAGATTGGTAACAGATGTTAAGTCAGGGCCAATCTTCCTCACACACACACACAAAAAGCAGAATAGGAAGGCAGAAGAGTCAGAGATGCATCTACTGAAGAAGTCAAGAGTGATGACATAGAAGGGGATGTCACAGTTGAAGAGGGCCACTTGGAAAGCATGAGAAGAAAAGCAGACTGTCGTTTGGAGCAAACATCAGCTGGAAATGGAAACCTCAGTCCTATAACTGCAAAGTCAACAGTAATCTAAAAGAGCTTGGGGACAGATTCTCTCCAGCACCTCTGACAGGAACATCGCCAGCTGATACCTTGATTCCAACTTTGTGAAACCCAGAGCAGAGAAAACAGTTACACCAACCTGGACACCTGACTTACAGAATTATGAGATAATAAATTTGTGTTATTGGAAGCTACTTAGTTTGTGGTAATTTTCCACGGCAGCAATGGAAATCTAATACAACTACCAAAGTCCTACATTTAATTCTCTGTAAACTGTTTGAGTTCCTTGGACATGCATTTTTAAGCATTGCACACACACACAGAGTGAACTAGAAACACTTTAGCGTCTGTAAATTCAAATATAAGTGTTCATTCATTCAGCAAGACAAGAAGTTGCCAACAGATGATGCAGAATTATTGGAAGACGATGCGTGTATTTTAAAAAAAATATTCATTTTTATTTTATTTTTAGTTAGAAAGTGACGGTTTCTGACTGACATTTCTAGAAACCCCTAGTAAGTAAAGGAGGAAAAAGAAAAAAAGCAGAAAGGCAATTGCAAGTTTGTTGAAAACAACAATTAGTTCAGGGCAATGTCATTTTTTAATTTGGGCATGCGTGTGCGCATAAGTGGGAAAGGAAAAATTTAGAGAAACATCAGATTCTAAAAGCCCTTCAATCCTTTATCTGAGAAATCAAGCATGTATTTGTCACATACTGTGCCAGTCACTGGAAATTCAACAGTAAGCAAAAGCAGCCACGGTGTCTGTGTTGTGGAGCATTCAATCTAGTGAGAACCCTAAGGTTTGATCACATCAGCACTCTACTAAGTACTATGACAGCTGATGCAGTCTAAGCAAGGCCTTGCCAACCAGTTTCAGCCATTTAGCTTTTATCCTATAAACAACAGGAAGCTATTACATAATTCAACTTCAGATTTTAAGATTTTTTGTTGGGAAGAGAGGCAACATAATCAGATTATGCTTTAGAAAAATCACTCTGATGGCTGCAGGGTTAAATGATTAGGGGAGGTTAAATCTGATGGAAGGAAGAGTGCAAAAAGTTATTATGGTAAATCAGTAAGAGATGAGAAAAAATTAAAAAATAAAACAAGCAGAATTAAAATGAGTCAATTCAGCAAATATTTAAGAAAAAATAACAACTGTTTTAGAAAATTGTTGGATGCAGGGAGAAGAGAAGAATATAGGATGATTACTAGGGATGTACTTAAGCAAGTTACTTCCATCAGCTGAGATATATGAAAAGGGAATCCATAAGAATAATAAAATATCAAAATTTTTCTACATGAGGTGGTTGGCCCTGTGGCTGAGAAGTTAAGTTTGTGTGCCCCACTTCAAGGGCCCAGGGTTTCACTGGTTTGGATCCTGGATGTGGACCTAGCACAGCTCATCACACCATGCTGAGGTGGGGTCCTACGTAGCAGAACTAGAAGGACCTAGAACTAGAATATACAACTATGTACTGGGGGGCTTTGGGGAGAAGAAGAAAAGAAAAAAAAGGGAAAAAAAAGCAGATTGGAAACAGATGTTAACCCAAAGCCGAGCTTTAAAATTTTCTAAATGATTTTCCCATGAGGCATGCAAATAGTGATATTTAATAGTCAGATATGAGAGAACTCATCAAGATGGCGGCATAGGCAGACTCAGAACTCACCTCCTTCCCCAAACACAACTAGGTAACAACTATTTTTGGAAAAATCACCCTTGAGAGAAAACTGAAACCTGGATAAAAAGAACCTCCACAACAGCAGACAGTCCTGACTGCGGCAGAAGGAGGTGGAAATTCCTTCTGGAGAGAAAAAACCCACCTTCACGAGCCACAGAGCTTCACAGCTAGCCAGGCAGGAGCCACCCTAAGGTACACAGCCCTCCTTGGAGAAGTGAGATCCTGAGCAGGGGCCTGATACTGCTGTAAGCATCCTGCAGACTCAGCACAACTGAGATGAGTGTCCTACTATCTGGCTTTGCTGGCTATTGACTGCAGTGAGGAATATCCCCAGAAAAGCTAGACAAACTTGACTCTTAAAGGGCCCATGCACAAATTCACCCATCTCAGAGAGCAACCTAAGTTACCAGAAAGAAGGCTGCACAGTCCTTTGGTGAAAAGAACCTCACCTGGTAGGCTCTGGGTGCATCTTGATGAGAGATGAAATCTCTCTGGAGACTGAGACATTGGTGGCAGCCATTGTTGTGACCTAGTACAGGTGTGCTGACACACACACTGGCAGAAACCGTTGAAGATCTTCCCCTGGCCTGATGGCCCAGAGGTCTGCCACACCCTCTAGAGAACAGATTTAATCCAGTTCAGCCAGGCCAGGCAGCTCTTCCTAGGGGCTGGCCCCATGCAACACCAAGCCTTCAGGCTACTTGTCAGCCTGCATAGACCGAGTGCCTTGATCCTCAACAGGCAGGTGAGTGTGTTCACCTTTGTGGGCCAGGGCTTGTGTAAAGACCAGGTGAACTGTAGGGGGCTTTGGTGGAGAGGTGTGGGCCTCTCCATTGGGGTGACTGGATATGCTCCAGGGGATTGGGAAGTGTGCACAGGCCAGGACTGTGTTGATGAGTATGTGTGGACCTGTGGGGGGTAGGGCTTATCAGTGGCAGAAGACTTGTGTTTCACAAACAACCACAAAGAATATCAGCCTCACCTTCCAAAGCCTTAAAAAATTGAGTACTCCTGTGCCTAGTGCCAGCCCCACTCAGCTGTAATCCTAAGAGAGCTGACAACAGCCTTGCATGCCTGAGGCCTACAGCAACTGTAAGCCCCTGAGCCTAGCAACCAGCTACTCTAGGTACCTACCCAGTTACCAGGAAAACTGACACAGGAGTGTGCTGTTTGACCTTGTAGCCAATGATGCTGGGGCTCCCCAAACCTGATTTACAAACAGCTGGCCAGGGAAGAAAAGACTAGACTCCCTGGGTACCTTCAGTAAGAGCAACCCTGCCACAGTAGAAGGAAACAAGTAGCCCACACAGGGGTCATTCCTGGATCATTTGGACTGGCGAAGAAGGAAGTACACTGTTGGGCCTCAAAAGGCATCTCTTACATAAGGCCACTTCTCCAGGATCAAGAAACATAGCTGACTCACCAAATACATAGCTATAAGCTCAGAGAAAGCAGCATAATGAGGAGGCAAAGGAATGCATTCCAAACAAGGGAACAGGACAAAACTCCAAAAAAAGAACTAAATGAAATAGAAATAACCAATCTACCTGACAAAGAGTTCAAACAAAAACTCATAAACATGCATACTGATATTGGAAGAAGACTGGATGAACACAGTGAGAATGTCAACAAAGAATTGGAAAATATAAAAATGAACCAATCAGAAATGAATAATACAATATTGGAAATGAAAAATTCACTAGAGGGACTCAGCAGAATTGATGATACAGAAGAAGGAATCAACAAGCTAGATGAAAGACTAGAGGAAATCACCCAAGCGGAACAGATAAAAGAAAAAAGAATTAAAAAGAATGAGAATAGTCTAACGGAGTTCTGGGACAATATCAAGCACATTAACATTCTTATTATAAATATCCCAGAAGGAGAAGAGACAGACAAAAGGGAAGAGAATCTATTTGAAGAAATTATAGATGAAAAATTTCCTAACCTAAGGAAGGAAGCAGGCATCCAAGTACAGGAAGCACAAAGAGCTCCAAACAAGATAAGCCCAAAGAGGCCCACACCAAGACATATTATAATTAAAATATCCAAAATTAAAGATAAAGAGAGAATGCTAAAAGTGGCAAGAAAAAGGCATCAGGTGACATAATAAGGAAAGCCAATAAGGCCATTGACAGATTTCTCAGCAGAAACTCTACAAGCTAGAAGAGAGTGGCATGAATTATTTAAAGTTATGAAAGGAAAAAACCTACAGCCAAGAATACTCTATCCAGCAAGGTTCTCATTCAGAATGGAAGAAGAGATAAAGATCTTCCCAGAGAAGCAAAAATTAAAGAAGTTTATCACCAAGAAACCAGTTCTCCAAGAAATTTTGAATGGTCTTATTTAAGTGGGAAAGAGAAGCCCACAAATAGGGATAAGAAAATTATCCAAAAGAAGCCCAAAACAAACAAACCAAAAAAACAGACAATAAAATCACTGGTAAAGGCAAAAATATAGTAAAGGTAGCAGATCAATCACCTATGAAGATAATATGAATGTTAAAAGACAAAAGTACTAAAGTTACCTATTTCAATGATAACAGGGTAATTGGATAGACACACACGAAACAAGAGATTAGATATGATTTCAAAAGCATAAAGTTTGGGAGGAGGGGAGTAAAAGAGTAGAGCTTTTAGAAAGAAGTCAAGTTAAAGAGACTATCAACTGAATATAGATTACTATATATATAGAATATTATACACGAACTTCATGGTAATCACAAACCAGAAACCTATAATAAATAAACAAATAAGAGAAAAGAAATCAAAGATATTACTAAAGAAAGCCATCAAACAACATGGGAAGAGATGAAGAGAGGAAGAAAGGAACAGAGAAGAACTACAAAAACACTCAGAAAAAAAGCAACAAAATGGCACTAAATGCATATTTATCAATAGCTACTTTAAATGTCAGTGAACTAAATGCTCCAATCAAAAGGCACAGGGTGGCCGTTTGGATAAAAAAATAAGACCTATATATATGCTGCATACAAGAGACACATGTCAGACCTAAAGACACTTGCAAATTGAAAGTGAAAGGATGAAAAAATATATTCCATGTAAATGGCAAAGAAAAGAAAGCTGGGGTAGCAATACTTATATCAGACAAAATAGACCTTAAAACAAAAGCTGTAACAAAAGACAAAGAAGGGCACTACATAGTGATAAAGGGAACACTCTAACAGGAGGATACACTTGTAATATGTAAATATCTATGCACCCAACATAGGAGCACTTAAATATATAAAGCAATTATTAACAGACATAAAAGGAGAAATAGACAGTAACACAATAATAGTAGGGGACTTTAACACTCCACTTACACCAATGGATAGATCATCCAAACAGAAGATCAATAAGGAAACAGTGGCCTTAAATGACACATTAGACCAGATGAACTTTGTAGATATATAGAGAACATTCCATCCAAAAACCACAGAAGACATATTCTTTTCAAATGCACATGGAACATTCTTCAGGATTGATCACATATTAGGCCACAAAGCAAGTATCAATAAATTAAGAAGATCAAAATCATACCGAGCATCTTTTTGGACCACAATGGTATGAAACTAGAGATCAACTATAGCAAGAAAATCAGAAAAGCCACAAAAACATGGAGATTAGACAAAATGCTACTGAACAACGATTGGGTCAATGGAGAAATCAAAGGAGAAATCAAGAATTACCTAGAGAAAGTGAAAATGAAAATACAACATGCCCAAATCTATGGGATACAACAAAAGCAGTTCTAAGCGGGAAGCTTCTAGCAATCCAGGTCTACCTCAACAAACAAGAAAAATCCCAAGTAAACAATCTAACAGTGCACCTAAAGAAACTGGAAAAAGAACAAACAAAGCCCCAAATCAACAGCAGGAAGGAAATAATAAAAATCAGAACAGAGGGCCCGGCCCCGTGGCCTAGTGGTTAAGTTTGTGCACTCCACTTTGGCAGCCCAGAGTTTTGCTTGTTCGAAACCTGGGCAGGGACATGGCATCGCTCATCAGGCCATACTGGGGTGGTATCCCATGTGCCACAGCTAGAAGGACCCACAGCTAAAAATGCACAGCTATGTACTGAGGGGCTTTGGGGAGAAAAAAGGAGGAATAAAATTATTAAAAAAGAATCAGAGCAGAAATAAATGGAATAGAGACTAAAAAAATCCAATAGAAAAAATTAATGAAACCAAGAGCAGTTTCTTTGAAAAGATAAACCAAATTGACAAACCTTTAGCTAGACTCACCAAGAAAAAAAGAGAGAAGGTTCAAATAAGTAAAATCAGAAATGAAAGAGGAGAAATTTCAACAGACACCACAGAAATACAAAAGATTATAGGAGAATACTATGAAAAGCTATATGCTAACAAATTGGATAATATAGAAGAAATGGGTAAAGTCTTAGAATCATACAACCCTCCAAAACTGGATCAAGAAGAAGTAGAGAATTTGAATAGACAAATCACCAGTAAGGAGATCAAAACAGCAATCAAAAACCTCCCAAAAAGTGAAAGTCCAGGACCAGACGACTTCCCTGGTGAATTCTATCAAACATTCAAATAAAACTTTGTATCTATCCTTCTCAAACTCTTCCGAAAAATTGAAGAGGAGGGGAGGCTTCCTAACTCATTCTACGAAGCCACCACTATCCTGATATGAAAACCAGACAAGGACAACACAAAAAAAGAAAATTTCAGGCCAATATCACTGATGGACATTGATGAAAAAATCCTCAACAAAATACTAGCAAATCAAATAAAACAATACATTAAAAAGATCATACATCATGATCAAGTGAGTTTTATTCCTGGGATGCAGGGATGGTTCAACATCCACAAATCACTCAACGTGATACACCACATTAACAAAATGAAGAATAAAAATCACATGACCATCTCAATAGATGCAGAGAAAGCATTTGACAAGATAGAGCATCCATTTATGATAAAAACTCTAAATAAAATGGGTATAGAATGAAATATCTCAACATAATAAAGGCCATATATGACAAACCCACAGCTAATAGCATTCTCAGTGGAGATAAACTGAAAGCTATCCCTCTAACAACAGGAACCAGACAAGGATGCCTACTCTCACCTCTCTTATTTAACATAGTGTTGGGAGTCCTAGCCAGAGCACTCAGGACAGAAAAAGAAATAAAAGGGATTTAAATTGGAAAAGAAGAATTGAAATTGTCACTATATGCAGATGACAGGATTTTATACATAGAAAACCCTAAAGAATCCACTGAAAATTTTAGAAATAATAAATGAATACTGTCAAGTCACAGGATACAAAATCAACATAAAAAAATCAGTTGCATTTCTATACACTTACAACGAAGTAGCACAAAGAGAAATTAAGAATACAATCCCATTTACAATTGCAACAAAAAGAATAAAATACCTAGGAATAAACTTAACTAAAAAGGTAAAAGATCTGTACATCGAAAACTATAAAACATTCTTGAAAGAAATCGAAGAAGATGCTAAGAAACGGAAAGATATTCCATGCTCTTGGATTGGAAGAATTAACGTAGTTAAAATGTCCATACTTCCTAAAGCAATCTATAGATTGAATGCAAACTCTTTCAAATTCCAACAACATTTTTCACAGAAGTAGAACAAAGAATCCTAAAATTTATATGGAACAACAAAAGACCCTGAATAGCCCAGGGATTCCTGAGAAAAAAGAACAAAGGTGTAGGTATCACACTCCCTGATTTCAAAATATACTACAAAGCCATAGTAACCAAAACAGCATGGTACTGGCACAAAAACAGACACACAGATCAATGGAACAGAATCAAGAGACCAGAAATAAACTCACACGTTTATGGACAGCTAATATTCGACAGGGGAGCCAAGAGCATACAATGGAGAAAGGAGAGTTTTTTCAATAAATGGTGTTGGGAAAACTGGACAGCCACATGCAAAAGAATGAAAGCAGACCATTATCTTACACCATGCACAAAAACCAACTCAAAATGGATTAAAGACTTGAATGTAAGACCCAAAACCATGAAACTTCTAGAAGAAAACATAAGGCAGTACGCTCTTTGACGTAGATATTAGCAGGGTATTTTCAAGTACCATGTCTGACCGGGCAAGGGAAACAAAAGAAAAAATGAACAAATGAGACTACATCAAACTAAAAACCTTCTGCAGAGTAAAGGAAATCATCAACAAAACGAAAAGACAACCTAACAATTGGGAGAAGATATTTGCAAACCGTATATGAGATAAGGGGTTAATAGCCAAAATATACAAAGAACTCATACATTTCAACAACAAAAAACCCAATAAACCAATTAAAAAATAGTCAAAAGATCTGAATAGACAATTCTCCAAAGAAGATATACGGATGGCCACAGGCACATGAAAAGATGTACAACATCATTAGCTATCAGGGAAATGCAAATCAAAACTACATGAGATATCACCTCGCTCTGGTCAGAATGGCTATAATTAACAAGACAGGAAACAACAAGTGTTGGAGAGGATGTGGGGAGAAGGGAACCCTTGTTCACTGCTGGTGGGACTGTAAACTGGTGCAGCCACCTTGTAAAACAGTATGGAGATTCCTGAGAATATTAAGAATAGATCTACCACATGATCCATCTATTCTACTGCTGGGTATTTATCCAAAGAACTTGAAAACACAAATACATAAAGATACATGCACCCCTATGTTCATTGCAGCCTTATTCACAATAGCCAGCACTTGGAAGCAACCTAGGTGGCCATCAAGGGACAAATGGATAAAGAAGATGGGTATATATACACAGTGGAACACTACTGAGCCTTAAGAAACAATGAAATCTGGCTATTTGTGCCAACATGGATGGACCTTGAGGGTATTATGCAGACTGAAATAAGTCAGAGGGAGAAAGTCAAATATGATATGATCTCATTCATAATTAGAAGATAAAAACAAGGACAAACAAACACATATCTAGACACAGCCTCTACATCCTTCACAAACATTAACTCAAAATGCAGCGTAGACCTAAATGTAAAATGCAACCCCAAGAGTGAGCCCTAAGGTAAATTATGGATGTGGGGTGATTATGATATGTCAATATAGGCTCATCCTTCATAAAAAATGTACCTCTCTGGTGAGTGATGTTGACTCATGTTTAGGGGCATGAACTATATGAGAAATCTCTGTACCTTCATCTCAATTTTGTTGTACACCTAAAACTGCTCTGAGAAAATAAAGTCTTAAAAAAAGATCTTATGTTCCTCAAGAGAGGTTGAATAGTTCAGTTATTAGACAACAATAATTTCTGCATGCATAAATAAAACATAAAAATCCAGAATGCATTAATAATTACAACAAAACAAGAAAATTACATGCTAAAAATATGTAGAAGAATATGTGCAACACACAAAAGAAACGAGCAATAGTAAATATATGAAAATATGCTCTCATTCATCAGTAAGAAGGGCAGTGTAAATATAGATAGCTACAAGGAAACGTATATGTACACTGACCAGATTGGCAAAAATCTAAGCCAGACAACCTATAGTTTTGGGCTGGCCGAACAGAAACCAGTGCCTTATATATTGTGAGTGGGAATATTATTAAGAAACAACTTGACGTTTTTCATATTTCCTTGACTTAATTGTGTGTAGTTTTCATATTTAATGTATTTTATAAATGATCCAGTTTTAAACAGCTGCATTGTTTTTATTTCTTAGTGTTATATAAAATAATGGTGCATCTTACAATCAAAGGTATCTTAAGATTTGATAAAATATGGGAATAGATTTAAAGATTTGGGGATCCTACATCACAGAATTTCTGCTTCCAGTTTCACAGCTAGTTAAATTCTTGTACATATCGTTTTGGCCTAGCGACATTAGTCATATTAGTAAAAATGTAAACAGAATAAGATAAATACCAGCATAACATGGAAGTTAAAAACACTTATTTTTCAAGAATGACAGACATCTTATGTTAAAAAAGTGATGGATGTTATTCCTCCATTGCAGTAAAGTTGTTTTTCTTTTATATCATTATGACATTAATCAATAAATCAGTTATATTTAGTAGTAAGACAATTATTAAATGGTGCCCAAACTGGAGTGTTTAAACTTATAAATGGTCTTTTAATAAATCACTGTCAATCTGGCAGGGAGATAATACATGCATTTTGTAAGAGAGAAAGCACACAGATGATTAAACAATTAAAAACAATGTCTTTATTTCTATCAGAATAGAAAGTAAACTATATTACTAAATATAGATAGAGAAAGGTAGAGATAAAAATTTGAATAGGTTTTTTTGTCTGTAAAACTTTATGTACTTTATTTGATACAAAAATAATCGATAAATGAGTATTATTGTAACTGTGCTCTGAGGCTGCCTAACACAGTCATGGTACATTCTCGAGTGCCTCTGCAGGAGAAGATGCAGTGTGTGATGGGTGGGGCCCTACCCTTCTTTAACCACAGCAGTTCTTTTTCATTTTGTGTTTTTATCACTGGTATAATTTGAGTTATAAATTGAGTGGCCACAATCCTAATGTTTACATAAAAGATTTTTAAAAAATTAAGATAAAAATAAACTTTGCTTTATCATATTTTTGTTGGATGCATTTTTATAAGGACTCTTTCTATTGCAAGAGTTAGAGACATGCAGTCACACTTGGCGAAGCTAATGAGGAACTCGTTGTCTCCATTTGCAATGTTCAGAGATTTGGCAGGCTTCAACTGCAGCTCGTTCTAGGACCACAAGTGCCGCATCAGGAACAGGTACAAGTCCTGGCTCAGCTCTGCTCCCCTCTTTGTGCTGGCGAGCATCTCAGATGGGCTTTTTCATCATGGCCTCGAGACAAATGTGTAAGTTCCAGATCGAACTAACATCCCCTTAGCTTCTCGTTTAATGGAGAACAGAAACCTCAGAAGTCTCAGAACACTAAACAGTTTAAAGCTTAGGCCTAATTTTCACTGCCTTGATTCAGACTGACATTCCTATGACTCTCTACCTCAAGGGGAATGTGATTATGCTAAGGGTCCAAGATCAGTCAGGGCCCACTCAAAGGAGAGGAAACTGTATGCTTCCTCCAGAAATTTAGGTGTGCTGTCAGGAACAGCTATACAATTTTCAGGGCCCTGTGCAAAATGAAATTGCAGGATCTCTTGTTAAAAAAACATTAAGAATTTCAAGATAGGGGTAGCAGAGCATTAAACCAAGTGGGGGACCCTTCTAAGCTTGGGGCCCTGTGCTACTGCACAAGTCCTATGCTCAGGAAGCCCCTTTGTGAATTGTTTGACCAGAAGAAGGGTGAATGGATTCTTGGTGGAAAAAAAATCGCATATGGCCAATAGAGAAACTGAATTCAAACTTTCACTCACCCTTTGCAATTTTAATTCTAACTAATGTTTTTGAGTTTAGGTAAAGTCCTACACTTTAAAAACGAATTTTAATCAATCATAATAGAAAATATGAAACTCATTTTATAAACTTTTATAAACTTTGATTTTCTTTTATAAATTTTATGTTCTTTTAACTCTGTATCTTAACTTTCATATTTTCTGTTGTATATGTTCTTGTTTCTCCTTCATCGTCACTTGTGTATTTCATTTTCTCCTCTTCTTCAAGGAGCAGAGAAATGCTTTCACCTTAATACACCTTTTCCTGCTTGCCTTCCCTCTGACTTCATTTCATCCTTCCAATCCTTAATTATACATATCTCCTCTGTTTTCCTAAAGCACTTCATATGTTCCTCATTTTCGTCACCTATAAAATTCTTTCCCAGTGACAGGTTTCAGTTTTAATTATCTCTGAATCTAACTGTAATGTCCATAATATGGAGCTCAGTGCCCGGCACCTAGTGGGGCCACATCAATATTTGATGAGTAAATGAATATCATGATTTTCTTTCCCACTGTTATGCTTATTTGCTTTCCCAGCTATGAGTGAATTCCCTCCATTTAATTAGATAATATAGATCAGAGCACCAGTATAATTCCTGGCACTAGTTCGTTCTCAAAATAAAATATGATTGGATTTGTCTTTGCATGATTAAACCATTTATTCAAATGTATACTTTCTGTATCTCAGAGAAATCTATTTTGTGTTGCTTAATCTCCAACTCTGCCATGAGTGCAGAAGGCATACTAAACATAACGCTTTATCTTAAATAAAATGTATTTCTATAAACATAATTATATTCTGTAATTTTCTAAACTGAGAAAGTTTTATCCACAAATAGTATTTTTTCTTTGGTTGTGTATGTGTGTGTGTTTTAATTTAGAAAAGCATTATACAAACATGAAAAAGACTGGCTCACTGGATGGCTTTATAATTGTGTTTCATGTACCAGGTTGTCATAACTAATTAATTGATTTTATACCTTAAAATGACTGCAAAATTAATGATACCTCATATTTTTAAACAAAATCATACTAGCACAACATCATTTTCTGGTTAAGGACCTTACTAGTGTACAAATATGTTTGCATACCTTATCTGAAATTGCAAGTGTTACTGTAGCAGGAAAGCTATTAACATTATGCAGTGAACATTTAAAGACATACTTGTAACTGAAAGAGATAACGTTATGCAGATAATTTAATTGTTAATTTTATTGCTTTTTAATCTGGCTCATCAGCCTTCTGCCTCAGGGCTTACCATAATCTGCATTCTTGTGGTAAACTTTAGCTAAAATGACCAAAAAACTCAATATATTTCTCAAGCAATAGGTCTAACAACATACAAAAAATTCCCTAGATTGGATTTTGTGTTGATTGAATGTAGCCTTGCCTTAAAAATATATTATTTTATAGTTGGAATTACTTTGTGTAGCTATCCGTTTTTTTTCTTTTATTAAGAATCCAATCCATAATATTTTCAAGAAAAAGAGTTGTAATAACTTCTTTTTTACTAAAGGATATTTTCCTACATGTTCATTTACTGATACATCCATCTACTTATGTTTCTTGTATATAATCTCTATATATTTCTTACATATGTTCATTTACTTATAGGAGAAGAATTAGTGAGATTACATACGTAAATCTACACATAGATACATCCAGTGGATTCAAAAAGCATATTATCACAACATTTACCTCAGGGAGACTCTGTAATCAAGAGACTACTGAACAAATCTGTATGCTTTAAGTTTAAAAACAAGAAGTTCATTTTATATGTGTAAGTTTTGCTGAATGGCTTAAATATTGGGACCACAGCTTACTCAATAATGTAACAAAGAAATTGACAAAAGTTGAAACTAATTTAGGTGTTCTCAAAGCTGCACATACTTTACGTTGTGTAGGAAAATGTTGTTATTTGACTGTATTAGAAAATGATCCATATGTTTATACTTTAGAACAACAGAGACTGAAAAGCAACTTGAAGAAACTGACAAAATATCTATGGAAGAAAAGAGGATTTGGTAACCAAACTATCTAGACTCATCATGAACATTGATTTAAGTTGTCTGTAATCACACCATAATATCAAATGGAGAATTAAGGAATTATTTGGTCAATTTTATCAACCTGGATAATCCAAGACTAAATACTTCTTGATTGTCAATAGTCTGAGAGGATATATGACATCTGTATTTTTCATATAATTGTCTTAATTCTTTCTTTAACTTTTTCTTCATATTGAAAGCCAAACTTATCCTGCATTGAAATTTGCTCTTCAAATGTATGTAACACACTGCTCTGACATGGAATAAGGGGTGAAAGTAATACTTGAAAAACATGCTCATGAAAGTCAATCATGGAAAGGCAAAGGGATTTACACATATGTTCTTTTTGGAATGATAAGGAGATAAATATCTCCTTTTATGCTTGCAGTGGAAAAATATATTCCCGTGAAACTTACTTTATTTAGCACTTTCATTGATTAATGGAAGATCAGGAACTACATTGTCTCATGCGAATTCGAAAAATATATTGTGGGTGGTATGTGTATCTGTGTTTTTATTTGGGAAAGTTAGTACAGCCCAACAACAACATAATACTGTGTATTGTATACGTGTGTAGTACATTTTAAAAAGTCATTTTGTTTCTTTAGGAAACTGGCAAATGTTAGGAAAACCAGTTAAATGTAGTACACTTGCTACCATAATTGCGTTACATAAAAAGGGAGGAATTAAGATGTTATACATGCGATATGCCATCTGTTTCTGTTTTTATTATGTTCCTCACATGCATTTGTTCTTATTCAGCTATAAGGAAGCACTTTATCTTAATTTACACATCAAAATATTGCAAAAAATTAATTTTGTACATGTAAAAAATTTGTTTTCCTGAAATGTGTGCTAAGATCAAAGAGTAACAAATTTTCAAATTAAGACTATCTTCAAACTGAAATAAAAGAAAAAAAAAATCTAACTAGATAGGGGGATCCAAATCACTCAAATAAGTACAGACTGCTTGAAAACCATTTAAAATTATACAGGCACAATTTATATGATTCATTCATTCCAGAGAACTACAAAAACTGATCTTAGAAAGTTGTACCAAAAAATTTTTGTCATATTTGACTGTGTTCATATCATCTAGACTATAAAGATGTTTTATATGCATGTGTATATAAAGATATCATTTCAAAGTATATGTTAAGTGACAATCATCCTAATGTTTTATTTGGAATCAAAATTATCAGATATAACAATTATATTCTGAAAACAGAATCGAATTATCTGTATTTCAAGTGAATAAAATAATGGCACAGAAAGAAAAAGAGATACTGATCCAAATAGGTTTTAAACATAGTACAAACATTTGATTATGTACGCTCAGGCTAAAGATAAACACAACTACAAATAAATCTTCAAATCTAATTAGTATGTTGTTTCTAGCAGTATTGGTTCAGCAATGCTGTAATTTTATGAGTATACTGTAGAACTAGCAAATGAATAAACGTTTCGTATTGTTAAGAGAAAGGATTCTAACAATGTGCAAAGAGACACAGATCAGGAAAGCAAGGAAAAACTGTGGACTGTTGAATTAAAATTTTAGAGGTACCAATATAAACTCATCAGTCTTCTTAGGTGCACATACACACATACATAGACATATGCAAATATCTATTTAAGCTCTTTCCGTAGCAATGAGTATAAAAGCTCCAAGTCTTGGTTTCTAAATACCTCACTAAACAAAGCCAGGTCTCCTTGGAGTAATGGCTGATTCTAGTGCTGAGGCACGGACAGTTTCATATAAATGGGAAACTTCTTGTGCCTGAAAAATAAGGAAATATACCACCAATCCTGAGGTCATCACAAAAAGACACAGAAGGCAAGTCGATTTGAATTTCATTGGCCAATTTGTAGCAATTTAGATCATTAAAATGAATAATAACAATAAAGGCTTATAATATACCAAATAAAATTAAACTCTCTGATTTCACAAGACAACATATGTATACATACATACATATATAGAAAATGCCAACAATAAATATCGAAGAAATGATAAAATTAGAAAAGTCAAAATTTACGACAATCATTATAATAATTACTTGAGGCAAGTATTACTGATGGATTCAAAACTATTCGGTGACATTTGATGGACTACAGATAACTGCATAGTCAACATTATTTCCTCATCCAATAAGGTGTAAATGAAATGTGGAGAAACTCAGACATTCCCTCAATTAAGAGAGAAAAATTATATCAACAACAATGAAATTGACATCATGTGCCTTGGCATGTGATGCGCCAAAGAGGACACAGCATCCCTATGTAGTATTCTCCCCAAATAACCTGAATCTAATCAGGAAAAATCAATAGGTTAAGATTCTATAAAATTCCATAAATTAAAATTCTATAAAACAGCTGGCTATTATAGTCTTCAACAAACAAACAAACAAACACGTTAAGAAAGACAAAGAAAGGGTGTTGAATTGTTCTGGATTAACGGAAACTGAAGAATATATTAACTAAAGGCAATGAATGAAATTGGGAAAATTATACCAGTGGCATTATCAGGACTGTTGAAAACCACCTTAAAACTATGCAAAGAAACAAAGAGTATAAGGGAATGGATCATAAATCCCGTATTTCATGAAACGCGGAAACATCTGAAATCATACAGAAAAATATCAAATGGAGGAGTGGTCATTAATTTGTAGATTGGGGAATTGAAAACCTACAAGTCCACAGAAAGGAAGAATAAAGGGAAGCCAGACAATTCAACTTGAAGATCTCAACATTTTTCAGGAATTATTTGCACCAGCCACCATAGCAGGCAGCTGAGAGCCAGAAGTGAAAACAATTGTTCATAAGCCATTTAAAGACCTTTGGACATGCAACACAGTAGCCAACAGGATACCTGGAATATAGTTTCTAGAGAAATTCAACAAGACTGTTCTTAAACTTAGAAACCAAGGGGCCAATGCAGGGAACAGAGATGGTGCCAGGCTAAATTTGGAGGATGAAGAGGAAGTCCTCTTACTGAATGTTGAGGCCCCTGTGTCCCCCTTTCCTTGCTTCATATCTAAAACCGTGCTTCCTAAATTGGAGACTAAAGGACTCTGCAGATATCTGGCAATTCCCAAAGAAAAGCTGGCTGACCATCTTATTACCCAGAGAGAAGTCAATCTGTCTTTTTTCTTCTGTTTCCTAGTCAGTTAGGCTACAGGTTTGTAAAATTTATTAATCTCAAGGAAACAACTGTTTCCATTGTTTTCTCTATTGTTTATTTTATTATTTATTTCTGTTTTGATCATTATTATTCTGTTTCTTCTGCTTATTCTGTGTTTAATTTACTCTCGTTCATGTAGTGTTTTAAGGTGGAAGCCAAGGTCATGATTTGAGAACTTTCTCCTTTTATAATATAAATAATTTGTGTTATAAATTTCTAAGTATTGCTTTAGAGACATCCCACAAATTCTGGTATGTTGTTTTTTCATTTTTATTAAGTTTATAATAAAGTTTTAATTCCCTTTTTAATTTGTTCTTTAACTAGGCTATCTAGAAATGTGTTACTTAGTTTCCAAATATTTCAGAATTTCTCTAGAGTTCTTTGTATTGTTGATTTCTAATTTGATTCTATGTGGTCAGAAAACATGCTTTGTTTGGTTTGAAATCTTTAAAATTTATGGACATTTGTTTTTGTCCCTAAATATGATAAATGTTCCATTTGCACTTTATAAAAAGTTCACATTTAGCTATCATCAGGTGGAATGTTCTATAAATATCAATTAGTTCAAGTAGATTGACAGTGTTGTTAAAATCTCTGTCTTTTCTTTGTATTTGTTCTATTAATTAATTAAGTATGGGTGCTGGATCTCTTGATTATAAAGGTAGATTTGTCACTTTCTCTCTGCAGTACAATCACTTTTTGCTTCATGTATTTTTGTAGATCTGTTGTTAGGTAAGTAAATAAAAATTTATAATTGGTGTGCCCTCTTGATGAATTCAATCTTTATAATTGTAGATTAATCCTATTGATCTCTAATAATATTTTTTGCTCTGAAATCTTCTTTACTGTATTAATATAGTTACTGCAGCTTTCTTTTAACTTGTGATAGCATGGTTTATATTGTTCCATCCTTTTTTAAAATCTCATGTTTGTATTTAAAATGTAATTCTTGGCCTAGTGGTTAAGTTCGGCACACTCTGCTTTGGCAGCCCAGGTTAGGTTCCCAGGCACAGACCTACACCACTTATCAGTGGCCGTGCTGTGGAGGCGGCTCAGATACAAAAAAAGAGAAAGATTGGCAGCAGATGTTAGCTCAGGGTGAATCTTCCTCAGCAAAAAAATTAATAAATAAAAAGCAAAAAAAAAAGTAAAAAGGCAATTCTTATAGGCAGCACATAGTTGGGAGAAGAGTTTTTTTTTTTTAAATTGGGGTGGTTAAAACATAGGTTTAATGTGATTATTGATATAGTTAGGTTTAAGTCTTTCATCTTGCCATTTGTTTTCCATTTGTCCTGTCTTTGCTTATTTTACTGGTTGTTTTAGAATTTAGAGAACACATCTTTAATTTATCATAGTTAACCTTCAAATGATATTACACAACTTCACATATAGTATAAAAATTTTCCAGCATACTTTCATTTTTATGGATCTTATTGCTGTTGTTGTCGTATGTTTTCTGTATGCACACATTTTAAATGTATAATGTATTAACTCAACTGGAATTTTCTCATAGTTTACTGATGCTCTTTATACTTTTTATAAATTCCTTTTTATTTGTGTATTTCATTACGGAAAACTTATATTACTGTTGCAAGTTCACTAACCGTTTTTGCTGCAATACCTAATCTGCTATTAATCCAATCCAGTATGGTTTTTTTAATCTCAAACATTGTAGTTTCCATCTCTAGAAGCTTGATTTGGGCCTTTTTTTTAATCTTCCATTTCTCTACCTAACGTTTTAAACATGTAGAATACAGTTATAGTAATGTTTTAATGTCCTTTTCTGCTAGTTTTAGTTCTACATGTATATGATTTCTGTGTAGGTTTCTATTGATTGACTCTTACCTTCCTTAGATTTATGCTGTCCGCTTCTTTGTATGTTTGGGGTTATCTTTGACGGGTTGCCAGACCTTGTAAGGTTCAGTTGTTGGGTGCCGAACATTTTGGTATTCCTGTAAATAGTCTTCAGCTTTGTTCTGGGATACAGTTAGGTTTCTTGGAAAAAGTTTGATCCATTTGAGTCTTGCTTGTATATTTTGTTAGGCAGGTCTAGAACAGAACCCAGTCAAATGCTAGTGATTCTCCACGTCTGAGGTCAGACCATTCTTAGTACTATTCGGTGCACTGAGAATGATAAGGTTTCCCCTTCTAGCAGTGGGAACTGATACTGTTCCTGGACATGTGTGAGTTCTGTATGGTTCCTTCCCCTCTCTCAAGTAGTTTCCTTATTTACATGCATTGATCCGTCCCTACTGAATACTCACAGGAGGCCCTCTGCAGATCTCTGGGGTTCTCTTTCAGTGCTGAATTCTCCTCTCTTGTAGTCTGTCCTACAAACTTCACCAGCCTTGGTCTTCCAGAACCTACTCCTTGTCTTCTTAATTCATAAAGTTTTCTGGTCTCTCCTTAGTCCCCCTTCCCTCTGCCATGATCTGGAAACTCTCTAAGAGCAATAAACTGGGGCAACTGTAGAACTCATCCTGTTCGTATTCCATCCCTCAGGGATCAGTGTTGTCTGATCCCTTGAAGACCTTCTTTTTTATATATTTTGTCTGTTTATTTTGATTGGCTCAGGAGGGAAAATAAACCCTGTCTTTGTTACTCCTTATAGGTGAGAGGCAGAAGCTCTCATTTTGTTTTGACCTTAATTTTCCATGTTGCATTTCTTAATTTCTAACATTGTTATCATTTTACAGTCAGATTTTCCAAAAATTTTTTGATTCTCCCTAAGTTTGTATTATTATATGTCATTTCTCATTTCAGTTGGTAACTTCTTCTTTACTTTTTAAAAATAGCTGTTTCACAAAAGCATGAAGCACAAAGAATGATAATTAGAAAGAATTGCAAATAAGTCCAGTTCATGATTTAACACCTGGTATTTGAGATGTGGAACAATAGCTCAGAGAAAGGTTTAGTTGGCCACAAGTAAATATTCATGTCATTATTCATAATGCTGTGCTCTCCTGCAGAATGGACTGCTCCTTCTAATTCTCTTTACTCTGATCTTAGCTTAATATCACTTACCGTTATTGAAAATGTACATAAATTACCTCATTTAATATGCTTAGTGTTTGTTGATCATCTGCTCTATTAAAATATGATTCCAAAGGGCAGGGACATTTGTACGTTTTGTTCACTCATGTATTTCAGTAGCCTAGGCAGAAGTTAGCCTGGAGTAGGCGCTGTTATTCTCTGAATGGATTGAAGGAGTGTAGTAAAGGACTCAATCCTTGGATAGCGTTCCCAACTGCAGGTGATCCAGGGCTCCTGAGAGCTTCTCTTTCATAGTCCAATGACAGGAAGATTTTTAAAAAATGAACAAAGCCATCACACTGGCAGTATCTAGCTTTGAGTCAGTTTGGGTAAGATAGTTCATTTTTTTGTTTTTGTTTTGTTTACAAATTCGTAAAATGAGGCATTTTATTTACATAATTTTGAAGGTTGACTTGTACCTTTTGCTACTTACAAAGCTGTTACATTGGCCGTCAATTTCTTGGCCTTGTCACCTTCCATTTCATCATGCCGTTCTTTCTTTTTCCTCCTCTCTCCTCTTCCCCCCTCTACCTTTTCTTCTCTTTCCCTTGCACCCTTCTCTCCTGCGTGCTCCTCTCTCCCTCCATCTCTCTCTTCCCTCTCCTTTTCCTTCTCCTTCTTCCTTCTTCTATTTCTCTTTCCCATCTCTTCTCTCCTTTATTATTTTTCTCTAAAACTACAATGTTCACTACTCTAATGAACTCTAAGATGCAATATTCATTAATTTGACAGAATTTTACAAATTAATGCCAAAAAACCATGCATTACGTACTATCCTAGACACTGGGGAGGTGAATTGAAGCAGTATGATGAAGTACCTGCCCTCACAAAGCTTAGAATCTGCCAGAGAACGGTGTCTTCATTATGCCCAAAAGACAGGCAGGAAGCCAAGAGTTACGGTGTTAACTAATTCACACCAATACATTTAATTTTAAATTGAAAATTCTAAATAACGTTTTGAAATATGCTCTTTGATTTTCTAATAACATCAATTTCATTTGACACTTGGACCATTTGTCTTAAGAATTAGGTCTTAAGAACTTGTCTTAGGAAATTAAGGAATCTTAAAAAAGAAAACCTTTCTGTCCCATAGGATATGTTCTGTGTGTGTGTAATGGAGAGACAGAGAGAAAATAATCTGCTCCTTACCATTGGTATTCAAGCAGGCACCTAAAACCTTCTGGCAAGCAAAAGATAATAAAAAGATTTTCCAATACCAACACATAAATACAGAAATTCAAGAGGAACCCCTTTCCTCTTCCACAAGTACAAAATTAAAATCCTCTGAACTTGTACCACAGCACCCTGAGACATTAAAATGTCCTTGCAGTTCACAAAGTTTTTGTTGTGTATCATTCTGTGAGGCAATTTCTACCTTATACTCGTGATTGTGGAAATGTCAGGGGATTCCCATTCAACGGCAAATAAGCGATACCTACAATGATAACAGTTCCATTTATCCACCTCCTAAATAGCTCTTCAATTTAACTTCATATTGGCCACCACTGCCCCAGCTCAATCTTTTATTTCTCACCTGGAAAACTATAATATCTTCCTAACGGGGAACCTAGATTCCACCTTATCATCCTCTCTAGCAATTCCACAAAGATTTTGTGTTTGTTTTAAAACTTTTACCTGCTTATAAAAGTATAGTATGTTTTTTAAAGTAATTTATGTGGCGTTCAAATCCAGACTTGGTACTATCTGCAAAAAATGGAAGTTATTTAGGGGCTGGCCCCATGGCCGAGTGGTTAAGTTCGCGCGCTCTGCTGCAGGCGGCCCAGTGTTTCGTTGGTTCGAATCCTGGGCGCGGACATGGCACTGCTCATCAGACCACGCTGAGGCAGCGTCTCACATGCCACAACTAGAAGGACCCACAATGAAGAATATACAACTATGTACTGGGGGGCTTTGGGGAGAAAAAGGAAAAAATAAAAAAAATCTTAAAAAAAAAAATGGAAGTTATTTAACCTTTTCAAACCATATCCTAATCTGTAAATAGAGATTAATAATAACTACCTTGTAGATTTTGGGGGAGGATTGTATATGGCATGCATGCAAAGTGCTTCTCATATTGCATTGAATCTGGTAAATCCTCTATATTAGTTTTTGTGATGGCTCGTGGTAAGTAATTTGGAAACTTAAGAAAAATAATTATGAAGGATGTAGTAAGTAATACTTACCAACCCATTAATGCTTCACAGAATTTTCAGTTTTTCTTTTCTGGTCAGTTACTATAAATGATGCACTGATCATAGTTAATACTTGAGCCTACAAATTAGGTTTCTATTCTCTTATTTAAAATAATGTGTTTTTACGAATACATTTTCAGACCAATTTTGATCCACTTATCTATTTCTAACCAAACTGTGTAAGCAAGGATAGCTGCAAATGAAGTTTTGTATCTGATATTCTTCTCCCTCTCCAGCGCTCAGCCTCTCTTCCCTCCTCCATTGTTTTCACATTTTCTCTTCTAGATGAACTTGAGAAGACTTGACATATTTAAAATATTGACTTTCTTACTCTAGAAACATAGTGTGTATATATATAATTTGTGTGTGTGTGTGTGTGTGTGTGTAAGATTTGCCCTGAGCTGACATCTGTTGCCAATCCTCCTCTTTTTGCTTGAGGAGGACTGTCACCGAGCTAACAGCTGTGCCAGTCTTCCTCCATTTTATGTAGGACGCCACCACAGCATGGCTTGATGAGCAGTGCTAGGTCTGCACCTGGGATTCAAAGCTGTGCACCCTGGGCCACTGAAACAGAGTGTATGAACTTAACCACTACACCACCTGGCCGGCCCCAGTGAATATCTTATTTTATTCCAGACTCATTTATTAGCTCCCAGTATATTTTTTGCTCTTGTCCTTTGGATCTTGTGTAGTTTTCTTTAGGCTTATTCCTGATTTTTATAGATAGTACCACTATTATGAAGCAAGTGATTTCATCAGTAAAGATTCTAAGTTGTAATATTGGTGTATGGACAAGCCATGGTTGGAATGTTCATCTAACTATTGACTGTAAGTTCTCCAGGTGATTCTGTTTAATGTTTTGGTAGACAATCATATCTGCAGATATCTTCAGTTTTGCTTCTTTTTTTTAATGATTTTTAATTTTGGGAAAAGGCTTGTGAGTATTAAATATTTGGAGTAAGTGAATTCCAAACATCATATTAATTTTAGTCTTAAATGTGAATTTTAAATAGTTTGCATTATGAAATCCAGGTTTAAAGTAATCTTTGCTAATAAATTTGAAGTTGTTGGTCTACTATATTCTAAGGAAACAATAAAGATATCAAAATTATTCCTATTCATGAACAAATAATCTGTTTATGTCCCCTTTGAAAGCTTTTAATAAACTCTGCACATATTCTTTGCTTTTCTTCTAATATATACATGATTATTTCCTTAACTCATGTTAAATACACCTTAGAATTTCTGAGCCTAGTTCATTGGTTAAAGTTCTTTCATATTTTGTACGTCTTTGCTGGTTCGCAGCTCATTCTCAGAGATTTCTGCAATTCAGTATTCGACGTGACTAATAAATTGTGTCCATTCTGATGCACAGCACAGCTATTGAGTCATTGACAGGTGTGATCAAGACTAAATGAGTCTCTTTAGAAATATAATGGAGCACAGGAACATATTTTCCATGATTTAATTAGTGGTGTTCAAGATATATGGATAAGAGAATTAGTGTTCTTTTACCTGTTCTTGAAAATAATAGACCCAGGGGTTTTGAAACGGACTCATTTATTGAAAACTCATTAGAGAATAGTCACCTGACTTTGACTAGAAAATTTGCTGAATGTTGCGTCTAGAATATTATTCTATTTGTCTTGAATAAATGTTCCCTACAGCGTGAAACTAAAGCTCAAACAAACAAACAAAAAACAAGGAATTGAATTGAAACTCTCTGACAACTGTTTTGTCATCTGCTAATAGGTATTTATATCTGTGGCAGAATCCTGCTTGAGAATTTTGTTCTTTGTAACATACTGTCTCTGAAGGGAATGTGGTAGTAAATGCAGTCTCACAGCTCACGTACTTTGTTAGAAGGTTATGTTACACACTAAGAACAATATAATGATTTCTAGTGACCAATATGGTCTTTGTTCGAGTGACCACAATAGTCTTTGTTGGTGCACGATAGCATCTAAAATTAATTGTCCAGAACATAACTTCTGTTTTCAGAGACCCTACTCTGCTTTCAGATTTCCCCACATCAGTAAATGGAAACTTTATCCCTCCAGCTGCAAGCTTCATCATAACTGTGGCTTAAGCAATGGTTGCTCATTGAATTGTTTCCACAACTTTCTTTCTCCTTGCTTCTCCTTTTTCTCTTCTATAGTATGTCCTCCATACAGCAGCTAAAATGATTAAAATGTAAAACAAAGTATGGTACTCCTCTGTATCAAATTCGTTAATAGAGCTTCCCAATCATTAAGAATTTTATTCACTTTTCTTTCCATGATCTTTGCGGCTCTAAATATAATGTTCACCATCACCACCATCCCCAAACACACACACATATACACACACAGTACTTCTCTTACCTTCATCTTCTACTATTTCCCCTTTGAACACCATACTCTGGCCTATCTGGCATCTGTGATATTCCTAAAACATACCTATCAAACTCCTGCCACAGGTCCTTTGCACATCCTATTCCGACTCACTACAATTATATCCTCCAGATATTTTTACTTCAGGCCCTCTCATTTACTGCATGTTTCTGATCAGCTGTCTATGTAGTAGAGAGATATTTACTGTCTAGTCTATATAAACTAATATCCAAACACTTTATCTATTTCCTCTTATTATCTTTGTGACTTCTATGAGAAAAAGAAAAATAAATAGGTAATGAATAAATTATGTATGCTCAAACTGCTGAAATAATTCTAAAATTTAATTGACTTTAAAAACAAATCTGTTTGTTAACAGCATCACAATCAAACTTCAGAATTAGAAGCAGCATTAGGTGGAGAGTTAACTGCCCTTAGCTCCATGCAGTCTTATAACCAGGACTTTGTTCATCTCAGAAGGATTCTATAGGTATAATTCTGTGGATCATTGAACTTGAATGGGAAGAATGATTACATTTTTATTTTCAACATCTTCTAACTAAAATTTAGCATTTCCTTCAATTATGAATGTAAGCAACAAGTGGAGTCATATTAGTAGTCCCTATGACTATGTCACCAATAGAAACCACACTAATTGCCTGTCACATTATGGTCATTACAGAACACTTATATGCTCTTCCTCACTGGGAAATTATGGAACTTATTAAACCTGCCACTGGGTCATGTATGATTACAATGCCATCCACCTGAGTCCCCTGCTTTTTAACAAACGGGTATTTGAGAGTGACATTCTGTTGCTTCCTTTGAATTTCAACATCTCTTTAATTTCTAAATGGAATTTCTCAAGTTTTCTGGCATATGGCTAAGATCTGTGCCTATTGTCACTGCTGGTTCAAACATTTGCCTAATTTAATATTCCCTTTGTCATTCTAAATAAGAATCTTAGCAGTGTGTGAATTTATTGGGTGTGGAGTGGAGATTGGCACACCAGTCATCATACCCATGAGATCATCTTACCTAGAACTAATAAAGTGATCTATCTTGCAAGTTTGATCAACTCTCTCATGATTCCATCCAAAAATGTTTCTACATTCCCTTCATCACAAAGTACAAATGCCTCAGCTTGGTATACAGAAAACTTCCTCCACTGACCTCTGTATATGTAACCTCACTTTTGTGTTTCCTATCTCATCAAGCAGCAATAATAATAATAATAATAATAATAATCCTTTATTGAGACCTGTATACTACGTGACATATACCAAGCTATGTTCTTTATATAAATTATCTCACTTAATTCCCACAACAACATTGTGAGGATATGTACTATTATTACCTGCAAATTTCAAGTAAGGAAAATGAATGTTATGAGGTTAAGTAAATTACTCAAGGTCATACAAACAAGAGATGTGAAAGCTAGGATTTGGACCCACTTTAGTTGACTTCAGAATCAAAGATCTTTACCCTGTGTGTTACAGTAACACTTGGTTAGTCCCTGTGCATCCCTACCACGCACTTTGGCTCATCCTAACATAGCACTTGCCACTTGTATTTATTGAGTTCTAAATGTGCATGCATAATAAGGAGAGGTGCTTATTTATTTCTTCATATTAGTATCTGTTGGTTTTATATGCTGCAATTCTAATATCTTAAAATACCTAAAAGTAAGAATAATTTTATACTCTAACCATAAAATTAATTTTGTTAGATTATTGTCCTTTCAAGATTGAATTAAAAGAAGAGGCAGAAGCTCTGATTCTTAAACAAAATCAACTGAAGCTGTACTAAAGGTTTAGGAACATTTCCAGCTGCAGTTTTAGAAGCTTGCATTTTAAATTAGAACAAAGGTAAAAATCAAGCTATGACAACAAAATGGCTTTGCCCCTAAAGATTACTTCTCCCTGAAGATTTCCCTAAAGCTGTTTCTTATTTCAAGTAGATGTCTAGCTTTGCTACTGCTGCTTCTCAGGGGAACAAAGATGCAACATCCTGATAAATTCAACATTTCTTATCCGGAGAATGTCTCTCTGGAGATCCAGCCATGTGCAGCAGTGGATACAGGATCTTGGTAAACATGCTGTGAAAGCAACTCTTAGAGGAAACCAGAAGTATCACCATAAGCTACTTCCCTCTGGCACTTCATCCTTTGAAGAGTTTCCATGGATTTACCTCTCTACATAGATCAGTTTGCAAGTTTTAAATGAGACATTCATGATAAAACTTTGGATAGTTCTTATTTACTTTATTCTATACTCAATAAGCCATTAATCATTACCTCAACCATTACTTGGAGCAACCTGTGAAGCATTAAAAACTGAAAATACCCTCTATGCCCTACTTCTGAATCAAAGAGGCTCTACAGGCAGGTATTTAGAGTCTTTCTGGAATAAACAGTAAAATTCCTTCTTAAAATTTCTGGTACAGAATTATCCTAATTCACTTATAAGATAATTTGAAGGGGAAAGGCAAAAGTGGACCATGGCGATGTTACTGAGAGACGGATGCGGAAGCCCAGTCATGTCTCCACAGCGTGGATCACTGTGGTGAATCATTAGAGCTCGAACTGGGAATCATACGTGGTCAGAAGCATGATGTGATGCAAACTTAGCATTAACTCGTCTCTCAGGGGATGACTGAGCACAATCAAGCCATAGGCTGTGAGTATAAAGTCAAAATATCAATTTGTATATTTACAATGAAAAATAAACCTGTCAAGTTGCTATTCTCTCAAATAACTAACAGAACATATCTATCAAAAGTTCGGTTATAATCAGAACAACCCTATATTGATTTAAATGGTAAATAATATTGCCCCTAAACCTGGATGATCACGCCATCTGGAAAGCAGTGTCTCTTGCTGTGTCCATGCCACATGGGAAGTCAGATTATAGTTGGAGCTATTTCAGGATGATATTAAAACTAGCAGTGTTAAGAATGATGTGCTGTCTTCTGACATCTGGCCAAAGCAGCCTCACTCATCCATCTCCACATTATCAACACATCTGCCACTGTACCATGAAAGTCTTTGCTCTTAGACCAGCGTGCATTGGCCTCTTTGAATGCCTACATGGACACGCTTGATATTTCCCTGTGTGGCTCCATTTTCCTTTTCTACAGAAGAGCAGACCCTTTTCTGAGTGACATTTTTTAAAAAAATTATATCAATGCCTTCACATTAGGTTACAGTCAAGTCTTCTGAGCCTGTGAGTCTTAAAATTTATAGTGGCTTGACTTATTACGACTCTGATCCAAAATGTGTATAGTTTAAAGTTCAGCTTTTCTTTGAAAATCTTATTTCTGTTACTACTGAGTTTTTGAGATATGAGTGGTGCAACTCAATCTTCCCTCCATTCTTTCCCTAAAACTTTATTCTGAGGCGATTCATATATTTTATTGAAAAATATGTATTTCAAGAAAACATTTGATAAAGCACTGTAACATTATCTGGTTTGTGTCCCATATCTGGTCCCTTGAGAATCTTACTTGTATTTAGATTTCCAAGAAGAAGACAAGGAGAAAAGATAAGAATACAAAAACTTAATTCAAAGGAATCATAGCATTAACACAATCTTCTTATGTATTATATGTTGCTTAAAGATCACTTATTTCCTGACAATATAAAAACAGAAATAAGCTCTCCTAGGCAACTATTTTATGTCTCACTTCTAATCTGATTAATTAATTATGTGCTATGGGATTCATACAAAAGTCCCTGCTGTGAATGATCCTGATGATTCAGTGACTTTTTTTAATAGCACCCAAAAATGTAGTCAAATAATATTTGATTAAATATTAGTATTGAATTAATCAATCAATGCACAGATATATATGGTATCTTCAAGCATCTGAAGATGCTTGAAAGGTCTTTTGACATTAAGTTTCAAATGCCCAAATGAAAGTTGAATTGAAAAAGTTGAATCCAGATAATAATGAAAAATATCTTTATTATATAAATAATGATTTAATGAGAAATGATGTAAGTTGTCTCCCCTTATCTGAGGTTTCACCTTCCACAGTTTCATTTACCTGTGGTCAACCACTGTCTGAAACTGTGAAATGGAAAATTCCAGAAATAAAAATTCATAAGTTTTAAATTGTGCACCGTTCTGAGTAGTGTGATGAAATCTTGCACCACTCTGCTCCCACCCAGGAAGTGAATTATCCCTTTGTCCAAGTATCCACTCTGTATACCTACCTGCCTGTTAGTCACTTTGTACCTTCTTGGTCATCAGATGACTGTTGCGGTGTTGCAGTGCTAGTGTTCAAGTCACCCTTATTTTACTTAATAAAGGCCCCGAAGCACAAGGGTAGTGATGCTGGCAATTTGGATATGACAAAGAGAAGGTAAAAAGGGTTTCTTTTAAGTGAAAAGGTGAAAGTTCTCAACTTAATAAGGAAAGAAAAAATTCATATGCTGAGGTTGCTAAGACCTATGGTAACTTTTGTTACAGTATATTGTTATAATTGTTCTATTTTATTATTATTTACTGTTAATTTCTTACTGTGCCTCATTTATAAATTAAACTGTATCATAGGTATGTATGTATAGGAAAAAACATAGTATATATAGGATTTGATACTATGGCGGTTTCAGAAATCCACTGGGGGTCTTGGAACGTATCCTCCTTGAATAAAGAGGAGCTACTATGTAAGTTAGCTTTCGGTATTTAACAAATACTTCCAGTTCTATTGGCTTATGACAACAATATTATTTAGCTAAGCATTCCGATATTTCTAGACTCTCTCATCTCATCTGGGATGGCGTCATTCACGTGTCTGGTGGTTAGAAGCTGTTGCCTTGGAAGCTTGATTCTTTTGTATCTTGTGTCTCAGCTTTCAGCATACTAGTCAATGTGGTACAGAGGGTGGCCTCAGGTTTCCAAGCTTGATGGAAGAAGAAAAGCCTCAATGTACAAGCCATGTTGAGTCTCTGCTTATGCTACATATCCTAGTGTTCCTTTAGCCAAATTGGATTCAAAGGTTTTGGCAATCGACCCCACCTCTGAATAGAGGGGCTGTAAAGTTGCAATGCAAAGGAGGATGCAAAAAGATGGGATGGATTTATAGCCATTTTACAATCTACCACAAAAGATATATTTTATTTGTTAGAGAAAGTTCTAAGAGCTCCTTTGTCTAAGGCAGCGGTTCACAGGGCCTAGACACAACATAAGCAACTAGTAACTCTTGCCTGATGCCCATCCTTCCTCACGCAATTATACAATCCTCCTATAGAATTTTAGTTTGATAACTTGAAAAGTATTCTTATATCCTGCTGGAAAAATTCTCCCAGGAGCTATAACTTGGGTTAAAAGCTTTGCATTTTCTGCCTGGGCAGTATTTTTGCTCTTTATGTTTTATTTGCTGACATGTTCATGATGGCAGCATGATACCGGCAATTTTAATCTGTAATTACTCCTCATTATCCAATTACTCTTTAGACACGTCTAAAGTTAGCCATCAGTGGCTGCCATGTAGGTTCCCTCAAGAAACCCGATCTATTGGCCACTTATTTCCCTGCGTGGCTTCCTTCACTTTTAGTCATCAGAATTGTTAAATAAACTGCAGTTACTGACCCTTTTAAAGTTTTCCTTTGCATGGCTGCACATTCATGCCACTCAGATACACTTAGTGATGTAACTAACACATCCCTTGCAGGAAAAAGAGTGGCAATTATAAATGGGCAAGAAATTAGGGTAAGTGATTTGTAGCTGGAGAACAGAGATTCAAGCCAATATCCCAGTCAAATCTCAAGAACTACTGAGCAAGTCTGTCACTGCGATGCTTTTAAAATGACACTTACTGTTAATGTCGTTTTTCTTATTCCATACTCCCTCTAGCAAATGCTTTTTATGGGAATTTTATCCTTTATCTATTTTTTCCTTAGGCCTTAGCCCAATAAGCTGCAGCAGGACTTATGTCAGCTAATTTAATTTCCTGTCCTAATTTATGTTAAAAAATGGCAACTACATTAGAAAAATAAAGTTCTGTGATATGTGATAGTTCTCATTAATCAAAGTAGAAGCTCTGCCAGTCCTTGACATTTGACTTTTTCGGTACTCTGTGAAGTGCTATGTGATATGCAAAGTGGGATAAGTTGAAGGATGTTAATTAAAAGAATCTGTGAAGTAAAATGTAGGTTATTCATCCCAATTGAGAGAGAAAAGTCAAGAGGAATTTTTAAAGCATTCAATACAGTAGGTGCTTAACAAGTGCTCGTTACATTAAGTCACATTAGTGAATACTTGAAGTGGTCAACCAAGCACCCATTTTTTGGAGAGGTTTTACTTTCTAAGCACACGGTAAATGTGTAGGGTGACCTTATATTTTGTTGTTCAAATCCAACGTTTTTGAGAATGTAAGTGGTACTCGTAAAGATGACATGACGAAAGGAGGCATAGACCTCAATTATGCCAGGCAAAATCGGATGTTTGATTTGCCTATAAATATGAGGACCATCATAATCCTCTACGTTTTGGCTTCTGACGCAAGTTAGATCAAGAAATTCCTCCGCTAGTTTGTGCAGAGAGAGCTAGAAGGCAATTGCTCTCTGGTGGCTGAAGACATCAAATGTAACTGTGTCAACTGTCTTACAAGGACAAAGGCAGCCTGAAGCAAATGAAAATAAAGCCACGATAGGGAAGATAAAACAAAACACAGATCTTCACAGAGACAAGCAGCTTGAGCAAGGGCTGCGTCACGTTGCTCTTGAAGTCCAAATACCTTCCAGCCCTGGCAATGGGTTTGCGTTTTAAACCCTTATTTAATTCCTGTCATCTTTTTTCTCTGATAGTTAAAGATTAGTTTCTATAAATTGCAACCAAAATGATCCAAATAAAAATATAGTTGAGTGATTTCTGTACCAGACAACACATTTTCTTTTTAAATAGTCTCATGAGAAGCATTCAAGATAAGAATTGGAATCACTTAGACACTGAAATGAAACAAAGACCTAGATGTGTTAGTTGATCTAATACCACATGATGATTAATTAATAAGTATCAAATATTTAAGCCCTTCCTGTGTGGTCTCATGCCCCACGAGCTCTCACTTATAATTAAATTACTTTTTAACTCATAATCTTGTTTCTATGTACTCTAGGGGGATGCAAAACATGATTTGAAAATGTGATCTCCGTCAGAGAAATGTTGGGCCAGTTCATACTCATTGTCTGATGTAGTCCAAGGATTGAAAATCAGTGTCATGAATACTTAATTCTTCCCAGTGGAAGTAAGGTCAATAATAGTGCTCTGCTTATGGTATCAAGTTCGTAATTACTCAGGAGATTTTTAAAGTATAATTATTTATCAAACCAAAATCTAACTCATTTTTTTTATACTTTGGAAATTAATGCCGCTGGGAGAGGATTTCTTCCTAACCATCGCTCTATCACATATGCCAGGAAGGTGTTAAATTGGAAATGCCAAACACAGAAAATAAATTATGTCTTGAAACCCAAAAGGGAAAGTTGACAAAATCAATAATATTTGAAACTAGTTATAAGTACCCAGGAAAATAGCATTGGTAGGGATTAAAGTAGGAGGATTAAGAGAAATATATCCCCCACAGGTTGTGTACTTTGAGGTTCCTCTTAATAAAAATGCTAAGTCAACATAAGGATTAATTCACTTAAGGGAGGGGAAAAATTCCCATAAACTTCAAAGTCGTTTCTTGAAACTACTCACTTTTCCTGAATATTCTTGCAATAGGACAAAATATAAAATTATATCAGACTTTTGATGAGGAAGACGAGTAATTAGAAACATATCTCATCTTCCTTAATTTTAAGCAATTGCATATACCGGAATCATGGGCCTCTAAATTGCATTTCCAAATGTGTTTGATGGCAGAGAACGTAATTTTTATCTATATAACCAAAATTATTGTCAGTTATAATGTTTGAAATTGAATCATTGGTTCATTCTTATGAGCAAGAGTTACCATTAAAATGGGAAAGTAATCAAGGCAAAGACAATGAGTTATTATATATTGTTCCCAGACTCCACCAGAACCTGGAAAATAGATCATGCTTAATAAGTATTCAGGAATGAACAAGATTATAAACTCTGTGTCAATTTTAAAGTTCTTTTTGTTGTATTATGTATATGACTTAAGATCAATATATATTTCATGTTAATTTTAAATGTAATGCCAGAATATTGTAATGAGTAAGGCAGTGGTTTTCAATTTTGATTATGCATTAAAATTACTTGCAAAATTTTTGTAACATACTATTGACTAAGACCCAATTTCAGAGGTCATGATTCAGTTGTCTGGGATGGAGCAAGGGCATTGTTTGTTTTTTTTTTTTAAGCTCTCTGGGTGATTCTAATTTCCAGTCAAGGTTGAAAACCACCAAGTAAGAGTTTGAGTTTTCAAAGCAAATAGATCTGTGCTCATTTTCCCAAATATTCCTTTTATCTACTATATGGCTTTCAGAAGTCAATTAAGCTTTCTGAACCTCATTCTACAGTCAAAAAGTGGGATAATAATGTATTATAAAGAAAAGTTCTTGAAATGCTTCTTTTGTTATTATTGCCATTATTATAAGAATAAATATTCTGCCCCATTTACATGATTGCCTCCTATGATCCTTTAGATCTCAACTCAAAGGTCTCCTTAGAAACGCTTCTCTAACAGCCTTTTTAAAGGCAGAATTTCTCTCTCCCTCTCAAGTAGTTTGGTCCTTATCACTCGATATATTTTATTTTTTAAAGCTTATTAAAACCTTGACTTGGACCGGCCCCGTGGCCAAGTGGTTAAGTTCGCACGCTCTGCTTCGGCAGCCCAGGGTTTTGCTAGTTTGGATCCTGGGCGTGGACATGTCACCATTCATCAGGCCGCGTTGAGGCAGCGTCCCACGTGCCACAACTAGAAGGACCCACAACTAAAAATACACAACTATGTGCTGGGGGGATTTGGAGAGAAAAAGCAGGGGGAAAAAAAAAGATTTGCAATAGTTGTTAGCTCAAACAAACAAACAAACAAAACCTTGACTCATCTAGTTTGTTTGCTTGCTCTCTTGCTCTCTCTTTCCGACTGTATAAGCACCAGGAAAGCAGAAACTGTCTCCCTTATTGACTCTGAGTGCTGAAAGCCTAGAACAGCGCCTGGCACATTGCAGGTGCTGAGTTACTATTTATGGAATTCTGACTTAGCAAGGCTATATCTACAGTTTTCATGGCTTGACCTGAAAGGAAAGAAGCCCCACTACTAATGTGCTATGGATATATCTAAATCCTTTGATTGTTAGTCCTTATAGTTTCTGAGAGAGCAGTTGAAAAAGCAATGAACATTATTTTGCATAACTTGGAAATTGTCAGTACCAAGGAAGTTAGAGAGGAATCACAGAGAAATTACACTCTAAGAAAGTGGGAATAACACCTTCTTAACATTTGATTTTCATATGACTCTACCGTCACAACAAAAGTTGGATATGATGCAAAGCAATGTAAAGAAAAAGACTGAATTCTACATTCTTTCTCTATCCTTGTTTTGAATTTTCTCTTTCTGATAAGCAATAAGATTATATTAAGTTCCATTTGGAAGCTCAGTCATGTATTGATTGGGGTTACAGAGCATTGTGAAGACAATAATCGTCAAGATTAATGTGGGATCTACAGAAGAAACTGCCATGATGGAGTAGTGTCTCATCTGGGAAATGGATGAAAAGCTGGTGAAGTGTGCCATACATCTGCAAATACTTGGATCATTTTATCACAACAGCCAAAATATTGGGAAGAATGGAGCAGATGAATTTGCTTAGTGGAGCACTCCACCTCAAAAATTTTGTTGAGACTTTGCACCCAAATCTGTAAAAATACAGTTTTTGTTTCTAACTAGAAAATTACATGGTAAAGACCATTATATGATTCAGATATTTGTCCCTTGCTTTAGAAGGTAAAAATGTCATTTAACGAAAACAACTAACCATGTAGTTTTTGCTTGTTGAATATTTGAAGCAAGTTCAAAAGAGCAACAATTTAAAAGGAAGAACCTGAGCATAAAATTGAATAAAAATGAGTTTCATAAAAAAGAACTGTATTCTCCACAAAGGAAGGATAAAGAATTTAGAGACAAGGGTTGAGAGAATAGTTAATTCCTCCAATCTTGGTGGTAAGAAAACATCAAATATGCTTAAGAAAAGGTGTTTCTCTTATTTATTTATATCTGTAAAGAAAAGACATGATGATGGAAAATACCATATTAAGGATAACATATTTGTCCATAAAATTTTCCCATTTCAAGGAGAGAAATTGCATTGTATAATTCATTCATTCTGGATTCATTCTTGAGGACACATTGTGAAAGGAAACACTCTCCAAACATGAAATCTCATAATTAATTTAAAATCATTACATTTTCCTGTTAAAATCGAATTCTGATATTTGTGTCTTAAAATTTTATAGTATGACTACCTCATCTCTCCTATATTTTATATTTCTTTTACACTAACTGTCAATGATGCTGTGTAATGCAGTATGGCAGTTGTGAATCTAGGAAATTACTGTGCAAAGAAAGGGAGGAAAGCAGGGGAAAGAAAGCAAATCCTATTACTTTTCAGTAATAGATAATCACCTGGATTATTTGATCATTTACTTTTTGAAACTAAAAATGCTTTCAGAGGCCAGCCCCTTGGCCTAATGGTTAAGTCACACTCTGCTTCAGCAGCCTGGGTTTGATTCCCAGGCATGGACCTAACGACTTGTTGGCAACCATGCTCTGGTGGTCACCCACATAAAAAATAGAGGAAGACTGGCACAGATGTCAGCTCAGGGCAAATCTTCCTCAACCAAAAAGAAAAAAGTTTTCATTTCTCATTAAAGAAAATATAGAGAATATGTATGATAAAGAAAAGTTTAGGTAACAAAATCAAACATATATTTAATCTCACTAACAACAGATAGCCTATGATGATATTTGGCTGAATTTATACTTGCTTATAAATTTTAACTTAATATTGTACTGTAAATATTCTCCATGACACTAAGTAGTATTTAAAACGTGATTTTAAGAGATGGTCAATTTTCCATTTTATCAATGTGTTTTATTTACTTAGTCTTGTTTTAGTAAAATCTTAACTTGTTTATTCATTTTTCATTTGTATATATCTCACTATGATGAAAATCCCTGCATATAATCCAGTTAATATTCCTCATTTTGTGGGTGAGGGGGTGGGTGGGTGTGTGTATGTTAGTTCTCTTAGGGCGTGAGTTCATTTCTAGCAAATGTGTCTACCAAGAAAGGACAATTGATTTATATATCAACATCTTTCTGAGGAAAAGTGGATTTTTGCTTCCCTTCAAAGAAGAAAATTTTAAGTAAGAAAATAAAAATTAATTCTGCCACCCGGAGACAACTAATGTTAGTAATTGGGTGCGTTTCTATACACAAATAATTTTTTACTCAACCTAAAAAATCGAACATTAAGATAGTATTAAATAGACTCCAGAAATAGGATTTAATGTTTTCTACACCATTATTTATTTAGCAGGACAGCAAGTTTTATGACCTCTGCTCTGAGTAACTGGGAAGTCTGAAAATGATTGTCTATAGCTACATGGATACAATAATTGGTGCAATTCTTCACTCCCTTCTCTTTGCCCCTACTGCATTTCTCATCGTAATTTATTCATGTGTTTATCTTTCTCACTACTCTGCGGGATTTTTTAGTGGAGTTACTATGGTTTTTCATTATTTAAACAGTCACTAGCAAGTAAGTGTGTCTTGAATAAAAACAACAATCAAAAAACACCGTTTTGTTCTTCACGCATATTTAAGTCCAGTAGTCAATTGACACAGCTAGTCTGTCAAAATTGACTGTATAAAATGGTGAGATTAATTCACAGAAGTTGATGTTAGATTAGCACACTGAAAATACACTATAGAAAAAAACCAAATTGCTTTCTAAGAAAACTGAAATGATTTAAAATAACCTAGAAATCCAGCATATTTAAAATTTTTAAAAAATCGTTGAACACAATAACTTCTCTCATGAACTCTTCATACAACTAAAAGCAAAATTGAAACCTTAAATCATGTTCTTAAAAGTATTTTAATGGCAGTCAAAATAAATGCTTTAAAAGGGTCAGTAAAACAAACAGCTATTAGAACTTTTCTCCCAAAGCTGGAAAAATGAAGGTTTTTTCCCAACAATGTAATTATAAGATATGTACCACTACATGAAATAGTAATTTTTTTTTTTAAGACTGGCATCTGGGCTAACAAGTGTTGCCAATATTTTTTTTTTCTGCTTTATCTCCCCAAACCCTCCCTGTACACAGTGGTATATCTTAGTTGCAGGTCCTCCTAGTTGTGGGATGTGGGACACCACCTCCACGTGGCCTGACAAGTGGTGCCATGTCCTCGCCCAGGATCCGAACCCTGGGCCACCACAGCGGGGCGCGTGAACTTAACCATTGGCCACGGAGCTGGCCCCTGAAATAGTAATTTCTTCTTTAATTTAGAAAGGAAGAATATCATTTAAAGAAACAGTTAACAATGATGATTTTATTTTTGATCCAATGAACTGATGCAATTCCTGCTTTATCCAATTGCACACATTCATTTAGAGTCGTGTACCTTAGATAATTTGTAGTAGTTGTGGGGAATGGCGAGTGTGCTAGAATTGTTTACGTCTGGAATTATGCCCTTTAAGTTAACTTATTTTATTTCCCATTACTTTTCCCAAGCCTTTGTAGTGACTCTTCCATCATTCCTGACAATTATCTAAGAAAGCTGTAGAAATACATTTTAAATACGGATAGTTGTGTGTGAAAATTATGGTCATATATTATTTTTGTATAGAAATAGCTCTTGGTATACAAGAAAAAATAATTTTTATAATTGTGTCTAATTTCCATCCAAATTTCCTTTCTGATTGGGACAGAAACTTAAGTTCACTTGTTTCAGTTTATTTTTGGTCAATCTTGACTTCATCCCTCCTCTTTCTCCCTGAACTTTAGGGGTTCCAGATGCTTCTACAGTGCCATGCTGTCAGTGTACCAAGGGGCTGGGACACAGGACAAGACATCCTTGGACTCTTCTTAATGGCATCCTCTGGAAATTTGTCCACATTTCTGGTGATTTAAATTATGCAGTTCCTTTTTATTGTGTCTGTGTTCTTTTCTTTCCAACTCTGCATTGTTTTTCAGAGCTGCTTATTCTGAACCCCTTCTGAATCATTGTTGGGCCCAGGGAAAATTCTAATTTTTTTTTTTTTTTTTTGAGGAAGATTGGCCCTGAGCTAACTACTTCCAGTCCTCCTCTTTTTGCTGAGGAAGCCTGGCCCTGAGCTAACATCGGTGACCATCTTCCTCTACTTTATATGTGGGATGCCTACCACAGCATGGCGTGCCAAGTGGTGCCCTGTCCGCACCCGGGATCTGAACCAGTGAACCCTGGGCCACCGAGAAGTGGAACGTGCGAACTTAACCACTGAGCCACTGGCCTGGCCCTGAAAATTCTAAATATTTTAAAAACCACCCCAGGACAGCAAATGTCTGTGTGAATTTATCTCGGTCCTTTTCTACCTAAACATACCAGGAACTCATTTCTATCCTAGGGGCCCAAGACACTGTGGGGGCCTGGAATTGGCCACCCCAAGATACGTCTCTTTGGCATGAGGATTATTTGGGGCTGGTTACTTTTAATAAACTGCAGACAGGAAAGCAACTGAAAAGTAGAATTTACTTACTCTTTGTTAAGAGACATTTGCATTGTAAAGGAAATCTCCATCTGTAAAGTTGTCTCCCTCTCTGTACCAGGAAGAATTGGGGCAGATGACCTTATCTCTCGAAACCCTTATTCAATGCCAAAGGCAAGGACTTAAATCTGCATTTGTTTACTGTACTTGTGTGGTAATCTCCCATGATCAACTCCCCCTCCACCCCCAACATCCTCCTTTGTCTTTAGCTGAAGATGATATTTAAGGTGGGGGCTTCAGCCATTTTGGCAAGTTGCTCAGTTTGCCTGAGCCTCTCCCATATATACATATTATAAAGTTTTGTTTAATTTTCTCCTGTTATTCTGTCTCATGCAAATTTAATTCGTTCTCCAGCCAGAAGAACCCACAGTGGGTAGAGGAAATGTCTTCCTCCCCTACAACACTTTCACAAACAATGCTTCTTGCCTTCCCAGGGTCCACCCCAGAAACCAGGAATACATTCCTTTGCAAATCTCAAGTTTACCCAAAAGTGCTTTCTTCCCACCCTCAGGATGAGTGGATCCAAGGCCAGTGCCCTTTCTTGGAGACCCAACAGCTATCCTCTTTCTTGCTGATAGAGAAGCCAGAATTGGGATCATCTCTCACCTATTTTGGATTCTTCTATCTATATTTTTATGGTACGAACTATTCATTGACTATCTTAAGACTTTAGCCTGAGTTTATGTATACAAAAGTTTTCTTCTAAAATTTTGTCACAGCCATAAATTTCAAAGAATTATTTTGAAGTTCAAAATCTATGAAGTGATTTCTTTGTTTTGCTTTTTCTTACTTTCTCATCCTTTTTCTTGAGGCAATGAATGCCACTGGTAACATAAAAAAAGAAAGGAAACAGACGTTATCCAAAACAAAAATCATATCTGTTATTTTATGAAACTTCATTACTGAATAGTACTGTTAGTAAATAAAAGCTTTGTATGACATAAATTGATGCCTTTAATTTCCCTAGAATAATATCTAGGAGGGATATTCACTAGCCTTGGGACCTTCAGCCATGCCCAGGAGACAGAAAAAGTGTTCCCAGGGAAAGCAGTTCTCTCTACTCATTTGGAGTGTTTTTTATTATAGATGCTATTCCCACTTTGATGGTTCAAAGATAATTGTGGCAATTCTAGTCAAAGTCAAGTCAGCAGACAACCATAAATTAATATACCTTAAGTTCTAGAAAAACATTGTTGGGAGCAACTGGCTGGCTTCAGTTGATATGATGGATATTTATATTTCAAAACCATCTCTGGAGGATTTTATTTTCTCAGGTGCCTGATCTAGGATCCACCTCAAAGAATCTATGAAGATGCCTCTTATTTACCTAGTTGTGATCACAGAGAAAGGGTTAAAAGAAAACAAGGGAGATTCATGGAGTCATTTCATAGCTGTACCAGCTATGCATTATGTTAAATTATGTAATTTCTAAAAATATTTCCCGGGACTTTCATAAACTGTAAATAAGAGGTCAAAATAAAAAATAGATAAAAATACTACACATGTAAGACAACATCTTTTTATGATGACCATGAAAAATTTTCCAGGGATTTATCTTTATCTGAATAATGGAAATGTTAAAAAATATTCAGGATGAATTTAGAGACATTAAAAAGTAGAAAATATACTTGCTGCTGTGCTATATCCAAAAGATAATTTGCATAGATAATTCCAGCCTTATCTTTTCCCAGTTTAGATTGTTTTAAATGAAATAAGGAATATGGGAAAAACTCTAGCTAAGGGAGAACAGGACTGTCAGTTGCTCTCCATAATCATGTTCTTCAAAAGTAGAACCATTTAAAGGAATATGTTGACATGTTATGATGTCATGTTAATGGAACACATTTAAAAAAGCACTGCAGGAACAAGTCCATAATATTCACAGAGACGATAGGGATTAAGGAGTAGTATTTTTCTGTGCTCTTTTTCTACACCAACTAAAAGTACAGTCTTCAAATTATACTCAGTTATGCTCCACATTTTGATGTTAGAAACTGTGCCTTCCCATCAGGTAAACTAATCCACATCAAAACCACAAAGCTGTATTAAAGCTCTATTTTCTGTTGAATATATAAATGTAGTTCAGGAAGTTTGATTTCTTGATAAACAATTTCAAGATTCTCTAATAGAATACTAAAACTATGACGCTTACAATTCTTCCAAGAGGGTAATTTGATTCTGTTTGGTAAATTACAGAAAGGAATTAACTTTCCAAAGAACCATAACAACCCCATAAGCCTATCATAATACCATACATGGGACTCCACAACATGAGAAATAGTAATGAGAGTTGCCCAATGAAGCAAAAATGGTTCGCTGAAACTCAGCCTAGGTCTTTCAGGAGTTTTGTTCCTACATGTATTAATAGCTGTTTTATTAAGCGGGAGTCCTGATTATAGAGTTGGTCAACTTTTTCGTGGTGATGCACTGGCTTCATTGACTCTAATTTTGTTTGTGTTCTCACATTTGTGATGCAATGTATGGCTCACAAATAACTCATCAGACTTTCTGTCCTTAAGGAAATGGTGCGAGGTTACTTCTGTGTACCCTGTCATTGACATTGCTATGAGACCAAAGGGAGAAAAAGGGAATTATCACAGCCGCAAAACTGGGACATAACCCAGTATTTATTAACACTATTTCCTATGCCACAGCAAATAGCCAACTAAATGATAAGGCTCTCGTCACTGGCATATCAATAACTGAAATATCATGCTCAACGTTAAAATAAGAACAATCAACCACCAAAAAGGAACTAAATTCCAAAACACGTAAAAGTTGATTTATACCATATTCTCCCTTTCTCCCACATATTCACAAATAATTCTCTGAAAAAAAAATTGAACCTGAATAATAGTTAATTAGATGCGGAAACAAGACCTGACATTCACTGGATAACATAGGCATAGCAATAAATTTGTTAACAGAGTGGAGCTGGGGCAGGATGCTCCTCAAAAAATGGATCTGAATCATTTATGTGCTTCTGATAAACTACGATGAACTATTCTGAGTTTACATCTTTGAGCTGATCAAAATGATCTTCACACTGACGTACACATCTCTGCTTAGGACATCGTCAGGAGTTAGAACAAATAAGTTCCTGCCATTTCAAAGTGAGTGTAAATGTGCACTTTTCCTGTAAATACTTCCTCAAACCTTAGTATGCTTTATTTCAAAAGAGTGGCTTTTTGGAAACATCTTTATTTGTGTGTTATTATTTGGGGCGCACGGGAGTCACTTCCTCTATGGCGCATAATTAAGTAATCAATTTCGAGCTGTGGCAGTCCCACACTGAGAACAAAAGTTCAGTGACTTTTTAACTCATTTACTTTCTAAAAGTTACGGGGGTAGCAAACAATATAATGCTTCCCTAAAAATTTAATCTCTGTCTTGACTGAAAGAAAATTTTAGAAGGTCTGGTGGAAGGTTTGTATTATACAAACCGTTCCTTAAGAGCAGGACATTTTATGGCTCTGTCTCATTCATTGTATCCCTCAATAGGGAAAATGAGAGAAGGGCTAAATAGGGCCTCCCTCCAAACTCTTAATTTGAATCGTAACTTTAGAAAAACCCATCTCTGTCCAAAGGATGGAAATTGTGGCTTTAAGGCTACTGACTCTCGTTCCAAGGGAAGAAACTCGGGAGCTCTTGACTGGTTGAAAGTTGTATAAGATGATAAAATCATGGAGAAAGTCTGAAGGAACCAGAAGCAGTGACAGCTTTTCATTAGCAGGGATCTCTCTGCGTATAAATGGTGCCCCTGAGACTCCTTGGGAATCAACATGTCTTGGACTTTCACTATATTCAGGCACCGCCATAAAATCAATTTGTCATCTTTAGTGCCTTAGTAAAGACAAAGAATAGATTAATTGTCCTGGAGTCAAAACAAAGTTGGAAAGTTGTGGTGAAGATCAAGCAAACACTAAATTTATGGTACAAATATGAAAGTAGAAAGCAGAGTTCAAGCTCTCGTAACCATTTAAAACCAAAGTCTAGTAACTATCTGCAAAAATCACACTTGAAAAGGCAATTTTCTTCTTCCTGTAAACTGGAGATGGAGTGGAATCTTGGGCAGACTGCTTCCCAGGACTGTTGCTGGCAGCAATACCTTAATAAAGTTCACGACGTTTTCCACACATTGATAGGAAGGGGAGAGAATTCTAAGTGGATAGCCATCAAATATATATCCACACTTGCACTGGAATTGGTTGAAAATTGGTCCAGCCTACCAGAAGTTAAATGAAACCTGGAATGTCTTGAGACTTTAATCTATTGCTCAGTCTCTCTAGCCCTCAGTTGTCTAAGCATTATACCTACATCTAAATGAAACAGACTATAGAAAATGAGACATTTTATTGAAAGTTTGTTATTATTTACAGTAGAAGAAAATTTGAAATTTCTCTGTAAATATTATTGGATAATTAAAAGCCAAACTTTAGCCTCATGAAACAAGTTTTTGTAGGTCTCCTGCATAAACTAAAAAACCACAGCGCAGCTCTCTTATTGGAACCAGTTAGGAGTTGTTCACTCCTGCACAGAGGAGCTCGTGTTTCAGAATCTGATTCATACATTCATTCTGATGACACCATCTGGCTCACTTACTTTTTTTGAACAATAAAGGCCACCAGTAAAAAATAAAGGCCTATACCTCACCTGGGGGAAGAGGAAGAGAAAAACACAACACCTGGTGGAGGCAGATGCAATGTGAATCTTGACTGGTGGAAATATTTTTACTCTAAATTATCTTTTAAGACTGTATATTAATAGTCTCTAACCAAATGCTGCAGTTCTGCTGAGCTCTCATTCCTGGAAGAAAAATAGAGAAGAAAACACAAAAAATATGCAAAAGAGGAACAAGGGAGCTGGATATCCTGTTAGGAGAGACAGGTAGCTGGTGCCCCAGTGCCTCCAAGGCACAGACAGGAAGAAGCCTGTCCTCGGAGGTATGTCACGGCAGACCTCAAATACAAGTTATCTGTACAGAAGCTAAATGCTGAGAAATGTAAAGCACTTTAACTTCTAGTTCTGGCAAAATGGATCACTGAGAATATGCTATTTTTCCTAATTAAGTAGTAGTAAATGCTAGGTATAATAAAGGTGAAAGATTCAATGCAGAACTGGACTCACAGAAACTAAGAGAAATCCACAGATGAGAAAGAAAATGTCATAAGCATGTAAACTCAAGCTAGAACAGCACTGGGAATGGGATCATTGGATCTTGTATTGCTGAGGGTCTTGGTTATTTATGATTATGAAGGAATGGGATATAAAATTAAGTCCTATCAATCCTATGAGACTGGAAGATGGATCTGAGACTTTCTTCAGGGACTGTAAAAGGGAGAACAAAATACTTTCTGGCTATTAGCACAGTGATATGAAAATCAGACTTGTTTGTGATGGACTTTGGAAAAAGTCTATGCATCTCCTCTGCGATATCATAATCTTAGGTCTGTGCTTTGCATCTATTTATAGTTTGAAATTGTATATGCTGCAGGGGGAGTAACTTGAGAAATTACCATAAAAAATAGCTATCTCATTTGTTTCTTGTCTCTCAGGAATTATTTTTTGTTGTTACCTGATGCCCAATATCTTAAAAAAAAAAGACTGTCTTATTTGTTTCATCCATGTTTTTGATTCAGGTGGGAGGCTATATGTGGTGCCTGTTTCTAAATCTTGGCCAGAAGCAGTAGGCTTTTAACAATTATTGAATACTTACATCAATGTCTCTGAATTAGACACTTATTATTATCTCCATTTTTCTACCTAATCAATATGGAATAACAGCAATTTTGCTTGAAGGGCTTACTACTTTTAATGATCCAGAAAAATTTCTATATAATACAGATAGAATGTATACAAATATATACAGTATGTACAAATATATGCAATATATACAAATATATGCAAATTTCTATAAAATATAGATACAAGCATACGGCTAATATGAAAGTTGGAGGAAATTTAGCTCATGACGATTACTACTTTGACTTCAAACATGGGTTTGGTTAGTTTGACTCAATAGTGACAAATCAGCTTCAACTGAAATGAAGTAATTGTCAGCAGCCTCTTCATGTGTCAATGGAAGGAGAGAATGAGGTTGAAAATGAAGTTGTCTTTTCATTCCTATCCTTATATCCTCTTCTCTCTGTTGACAGGTGATTAGGGCCATTCAGTTTGTTTTTTCCTTCACTGAGAAAAGAAGACTAGGAAGTGCTTCCTACTGTAACTCAGAAAAAAACAGACTTAAAATGGTTTTATTTCTATGGGTTCTTGCATTTAACAGTTTAAAATACTTTTTAACCTTCAGTCTAAATTTTTAGCACTTTTTAATCTAATTTTGCTTATGACACTACCATACCCTTTTTCTGAATGGCTAAAAATGTATTTTATGCATATTTAGTTTGTGCAATAAATTTAATTAATTGTGCCATGTTTATGAATTTACACTGTGCGTTAGAAGAATGAATCTCTCTTTGCTCAGCATCACAGATTGTGCTTATTATTTTTCCTTTGGTTTCAGTGACTGAGATTCTCTGGCAAACAATCCTCTCTGTCAGTGATCTTGAAAATATCCTTCCCACTAATTTCTGCAATCTTGTTGAACCTGTTATCTGATGTATTTTCCACATCTTTTGGACTCTTTCTCCTTGTGGACGTTTATTGTTTTTATTCTCTGTGATTCTTTTTTTCACATCTGAATAACCAGCTCAAGTTTCTCCTATTTTATAAAAACCCTACTTGACCATTCATTCACTTCTAACATAATATCTTTACACTTTTCTTTAAATTGTGTATTCTGGAACTCAATGCCTCCTGATGCCATGATTTACTAACTTCCAATTAATTCCTCGCTTCTATGTAATATGAATTCTGTCTTCCTTACTTCAGTGAAACTTCCTAAAGGGAACCAACATCTTTCATGTTGCCAAATTTAATAAACATATTTAACCCTTTCACTATTAGACATTTCTGCTCCACTAAGCATATCATATGTCCAGTCATATGTGTTGAATCAGTGACATTCTACTCCACACTAGAAAACCTGGTCAGTTAAGATGGCATCTTAGGATATTAGTACTATTGTATTAACTCAGGGTCATGCTCAAGCAAATTGAAGAAAATTTATCAAATAAGCTTAGGTAACTTTGTTATGTACAGAAATTTTCAATCCCAACACAGAGATATAGTATCAAAGATTATAAAATAATTTTGAAAGACATGATAGTATCTTTTTATTACAACTTGAGTCATGCTACGTTACTCTCTTGCCTTCCATGGTACTATTTTTTTCTTCATTTTTTTATTTCTCTAAATTTTAGTACTTGAGTCCATTCTCTGGTTCCAACCCTTGCAGAGTTGTGCTCCTGCTTCTCACTCCTTTCACTCTACTGTAGAGGTCGCACGCCCTGTCATTCCAACATGCTCTCATCTTACAAATACATATCTCTAGCTTTGATGTTCAGACTTGATAATCCAAACTCAAATATGAATCTGTCTGCTGGATAAGTCTATTTGCATGACTGCAGTAATAATAATTGCACTTAATAATTTTAAAAACACAATTAAACTTTTCCCAAATTTGAACTACTTTCTGCATCTCTAGTCAGTGGCACCAAAACCAGTCCAATGGCCCAAACTAGAAACGTAGATCTCATCTGAGACATTTTAGATTCCCTTAGAACCCACACATTCTGCCAGCAGTTAATCACAAAAGGCAATAAATATTAGTCCTTAAGTTGTTCTCAAGAGAGTGTTGGCTAGAAAGAGGGAAGTCAACCTTTTGTAATCTAACGTCAGAATGACGTTTTCTCAACATTGCTGTATTCTACCTGTTAGAAGCAAGTTGCACAGGGAAGGAGATCGTACAGAGATTATTTGGGGCATCTTACAGGCTGCGTGTCAAATGTTTCATAAAATATGAGGGTTTCAAATATGAAGGTCAAAGGATTAATGTTATTACTAGTAAGGCTGCTTTGGAGAATACAACTTGGACCCAGTGCCAACATGGCCTTCCTGCTCCACAGCCAGGAAAATGAACTTACCCACTTCTTCATATATCTGCCTCCTCAGGGTAGAGACAGGGCTTAATTCAGAAAGAAGAGGGGAAAAAAAACGAGCATCCTGATGACGGGTAGTTTTGAGCAATATCGCTGAGAGACTGATCCACCAGAGGACCCAGTGAATTCTCTGCTCCTTCCATATGGAGAAGCAATTTAGCAATAAAGAGGAAGAAGAGTCTTCCTCTCAGTAGCTGAAAGAAATTTGTTATAGGAAAGAATTCAAAATGAGTAAGGAAATTATTTTTCCTTTGCATTTAAAAATCCAGTGCCACCATATTATCATACAGGCACCATTATTGTTTTATGGAATTAATAGAATAATCTATGGAATTAATAGATCTGCACTGAGATCTCACCCTTTATTAATACCTTTTAACAACGTGGAAAATAACAATTCCGGTTTGGAAAACCGGTGGGCTCAGTTGTAAGGTTTTCTTTGGCAAGTCATCATGTCATATCAATGCTCAATTTTATATTTGTTAATATTAAACAGAAACACAATCTGCATCAGATGTGAGCGCGTTACTGTCAAAAGTGATACTGTTATTAAATCATGGACTCAGTTGCTTGTCATGATTTTTAAAGCCCAGTATTTAAGGTAAAAAATTTGATAACCAGAAGGAGTTTTTCAGAGGTCATTGCACTGCATCAGACCTCTGCTGCCCCCTCATTTTCTTCATATGTCCCTGTTGTTATATCTTCCAATAAATCCATATTGATGTAGGAACTTTAGGTTCTATATATGGCAGTGAGAATTTCATTACTTTCAACCACTCAACTTCATAAAGATCTTAAGATCACATCTAAATTCAGGTTCAATTATTTTATGGAAAGATAGTGATCTGTTATTCGACTCTCCCACCAACAAAGTACAAAGGAATTGATTGAATCCTTGGAGGTGAGATTTAGGTTAGATAAGATAAAGAGCTTCCTTCTATATGGGAAGATACCCTCTGAGATGCCATTTTAAGTTTTGGAATTATTTACCTTGAAATCATTTGGAAATAATATATGTATAACATTTGAACAGACACTGAATTTTGATAAAAATCCTGCACAGTATGTTAAGTTTAATATTTTAATAACTTTTTAATCTCTGTATGGTAAACTATGAACTAGTTTATCTGTTTGGCAGTTATTTTCTCTCACTACTTTTCTCAGCCTACTTGCCATACTTTGCCGTCTGTTTCTCATTACTTTTAGATATTTCATCCTAAAGTCAAACACTTTAATTTTGCATAGTGAGGAACTACAATGTATTCAATGTAGATTTATTGTATATTTTACAGCAAGGTGTTGGAATTTCAATTCAAGGTGTTGGAATTCAATTTTAAATTGAATATATTTAGACAATTATGTGCCAGATAAACAATCTGATTCCAGATGGCTTAAACAAACTCAAGAGCAGTTTTTTAAAAGTCAGATTGCCCTATGAATCCCACATTGAAAATCTGTTGCTTAATTTCTTTGTCTAAGATATCAAATATTATAAAAGTCCACTAATTAACAACTTATCTTAGGTGTACGTGATTATAGAAAGGAATGTAGGAATGATATTTTAGGCACTATGTGTTCTCAATTTTATCTTTAATTAACTTTAAGCATTACTTGTTTAAATCAAATATAATCCTGAAAAACTGTCCAAAACTTTGCAGAGCATGTGTGTGTGTGTTGTTTTGATACAGAAATATCACTTCTACATATTTCTATGTATGTTTATTGCTATACTGAAATAGACAGATGGTACATCCGTTTTAAGAACTAATCAGTCTCTAAGAACTCAACATCAAAACTACTAGAAGAGATCTAGCACGTTCCTGTTCCATCAGTCTAATGATAAATTTGCTTCATGACACAATTGCCTAAATTTCTATTTTCAAGTTCTGTTCTAGGCACTGGAAATATAGAATGAATCAGAAAAGCTCATTAACTCAAAGGAGCTTATATTTTAATGAGGTAGAAAAACGTAATCAGTAAGTTAAGAAGAATTTTTAGATTGTAATAAATGTTATGAAGGAAATAGAGAGATATAATAGAAAATCATGCTGGTAGGGAATGTTTACATTAGACAAGGCTATTGGGGAGGGCATCATTGACAAGATGATATGTAACTGAGGCCAGAAGATAAGGATTTAGCCATGTTACATCAGAGAAATGAGCATTTGAAGTAGGACAAAATGTGCAATATATATGTTGTCAACATGATCAAGGGGCAGAGAGGTGGCTGGTGTATTGTGAACAAAGAAGAGAGAAGTTGAAGAGAAGACTGAAGTGTGAGGAGGAGAAACCGACAAAGTAAGCACATTAATAATAATAGGTAATTCCACATATTTTCTGTGTATCTATAACTTTAGCAAGTTCAATTCCATAGAACCTTGCAAATCTGAAATTTCAAGGTAATAATAATGATCTTTCTCTCTCTCTTTTTTGTTTTTGTGTAGGTTTTAGCTTAAGTAATGAATTGTCCATAATAATGATCTTTCTCTCTCTCTTTTTTGTTGTTGTGTAGGTTTTAGCTTAAGTAATGAATTGTCCATGGTATGGTTTTCTGCCCTGTAAATTGTAGTGTGATTAAATTTCTACCATCTCTGGGACTTATTATGTGTCAAGCTCTGAGTTAAGTTCCATATTACATTATCTAATCTTCATAATAAAGCGTATATGGAATCATCCCAGTTTCAGGGTTGAGAAAACAAAGGATCAAAGAAGTTACACTAAACAAATGGTCTGGATGATTCTGTGGCATATGCTCTCACTACTGCACAACCACTATTAACATTTGACAGTTCTTCTCCCAAGCTTCCACCTTCCTTTGTCCCCAGACTCTGAAATCCTGGTCTCTATAGATTGCTAGAATAAGTTACTAGAGAAAGATTTCTGGTATCCAGTTTTCAAATTTGTGGGAGACTATTGATTGCCACACAATAGCAAAAAATAACTCAAGCCTAGCTCAGAGAAATTTGTTTTCATAAAAATAAATATGTATTAGGCATCTCTCTAAATTGTACTATCATTGACCATCGTTTCTAAATTCAATCTATTTTCTATCACCATAACAATCTAAATCTCATCTTAATAATTGAATCTCATAATAAACAGTGGGTACAGATACACTGGCATGGTGTAGGATGAAACTGAATACATCTTCAAAGAATGAAATAAATGTCATCTACTCTACAAAGTTCACCTAGAAGTGGCAATGTCTAACATTTTTTTTTTGGACCATTCTTAGGACATTTGCTAGTATTTGTGTTGAATTAAATTTAATTATACTGAAGTGTATGAATATATAGTTTGTCAAACATGTTGTAATTGTTATACTAAAAAGTACACAGATCAGGTTCACTTGGCAAAGTAGAACAATAAGAAGCAATTGGCATTATTATTATTTCTACTCATTGTCTACTTAGACAACCCAGGAGAAGGGTACAAAGTATTAGATATAAAAAAGAGAGTTTAGCAAGCATTTTTCTTTCATTTGAATACATTTTAAAAATTGCATTGCTATGCTCCAGTCTTAAAGCATTAAAATATATAGTATATAAAATTAAATTATTTAAACAGAATCAAAAATATAAATTGGCAAAGATTAAACATAACAAAGTACATCAATGATATTCCTGAAGAAACCTTTTTTGAAAAATACAGAAAAGACCTAAATCAGTGAAAAGACAACCAGATTCATGGGTGGGAACAATCAATATAGTAAAGTTTTCACTTCTCCCCGCAAATAATCTAAAAATTAGGGCAATTTCAATCAAAATGCTGAGAGAGGTTTTCATCGAAATTGAAATGTTGATTCTAAAATATGTAGGGAAAAGCAGAAGAGCAAGAATAACTCGTCATGTTTTGAAGAAGTACAAGTTTACAGAGTTTGCCTTACCAGGTAGGTAGACATATTATCAAAGTACAGTAATGATGAGGAAATGTGGAACTGACACAGGGAAAGATAAGTCAATTCGTATAACACACAAGACATTACAAACAAGTCCACATACATATTGCAGGGCATTCGAAAAATCATAGTATTTTCATGAAAGAGTACTGGAACAATTAGTTATCTACTTTTTAAAAAGCAGCACAACAATTTCTCCAAACAAAAAAATTCTGTTACTAGAGATTAAAGAAGGATGTTAAAATCATAAAGTTAGAGTTATCGGGAAAAAATGGTAGAGTGTCTGCAGACAGATTAGTTATGTATTGCTTAACGTGTTTTGTATTAAAACATAAAACTTCTGTTTATCTAAGGACAACATAAAAGAAGGAAAATAAGCTATTCCCTGAGAAGATATTTGCGCACATATAAGCAACAATTATTAGTTGACCAGAATATATAAACAGCTTCTACAAATCAGTATCAAAACATGACCAATTCAATACAAAAATTGGAAAAGTTAAAAATAGGCAATCAATGAAATCAAAATACAGCTGGAAAATAAACATATTCATTGACACTGAACTTCACTTGAAACAACCAAATTCAATTAAAATTAGAATGAGATATGATTTCACCTCAATCAGAAATAGAGAAGTTTAAGAAATCTAACACACCAAATTTTGGCAAGGATTTGGAAAAAGAACTTTAACATACTGCTGGGGAGAGGGGTACAATTATAATTCTTTGGAATAATTGGACAAGTTTTAATAAAACTGACATGGTTTTTCGACTCAATTTAACTCAGGTTTTTTTATTTTCTTTTATTTTTTTGTAAAGAAGATTGTCCCTGAGCTAACATCTATGCCAATCTTCCTCTATTTTTTTTTTCTTCTTCTTCTCCCCAAAGCCCCCCAGTACCTAGCTGTATATTCCAGCTGTGAGTGCCTCTGGTTGTGATATGTGAGATGCTGCCTCAGCATGGCCTGATGAGTGTTGGCATGTCTGCGCCTGGGCCTTGGGTGCAAACCAATGAAACTCCAGGGTGCCAAAGCGGAGCTCACAAATTTAACCACTCGGCCACGTGGCTGGCCCCCCAGTCTTCCTCTGTTTTGTATGTGGGATGCTACCACAGCATGGCTTTATGTGCAATGTGTAGGTGTGTGCTGGGGATTCCAACTTGTAAACTCCGGGCTGCTGAAGTGGAGCACACGAACTTAATCACCATGTCACCGGACCGGTCTCTTAACTCAGATTTTTTATAATCAGATTTCTTTAAATTTCTAGAACCCATACCAAAAATAAAGGCAAAATAATAGTATGGCAGCAGTGTCTGTGTTTTTAAAAGGAAAAAAAGATCCTGAATTTTCATCATCAGTGATAATGAATGGAGCTACAAAATAAACTTGAATGAATCTCAGGTATATATTATAATAGAAAAAGGAAATTTACTAAAAAAGAGTGATGACACAAAATACAAAAATTAATATTTCTATAAATATTGATATAGATAAGTTATAGATTTAGATTCAGGTAGAGATGGAGGGCTACAAACAAATTGTTAAAAGATGATTATTTTGGGTAGTGGAATAATAAGTGATTGTGATTTTTTTTACAATATCTAGTTGATATTTTTATTATAAAAAAATAAACCTCTAATAGATTTGTCTACAGGATACATTTGGTGAGTTATAACTATTTTTCCAGGAATTTTACATATATTGTTTCTTTTACTCTTTACAACTGCCCATTGGATAGATAGCCTTACCTTCATTCTGTATATGAAAAAATTGTCCACTGTTTTCAAAAATAATAAATTACTGAGTTCTTAATTCTGATTTGTTCTGAATTCTGAGAAGGGAAACAAACATAAACTCCTGCCCCTTTGATAAGCAAAACTGAGAACAAGCAAAAATAACTTAGCCGTTAGCTCCAGAATGTATTTGCTCCTGGAAGATAACACTGTGAACCAACTGAAATAGATACTTTATCGACTTGCAGCTTGCCCACCAAAGCTCTCTCTCCTCTTGTGCCCACCAACCCAAAGCCAGCGTGTCACAACATCACCCCAGTACCAATCAGATGCCCACATTATAATGCCACTGAAATCACCCAGCCTATTGGTATTCTCCCGTCTAATTTCTCCCTTACTGCAATAGTTGAAATAGGTTAGCTTTGACGGAGCAACACATTGGTCTGGTGGTTTTTGAGAGAAGTCAATAGGTGACAATCCAGAGTAACTATTCTGTATTTTGATTCTATATACCAAAGAAGAGGTTATTGTAAACTTTCCTAGTATTCTTCTAACTTCCTCTCATTGTGGGTCGTCTTACAAAATATTTTTTCAGTTGTTTAAACAATAATTTTATTAAATAAATTAAATTTAGATTAAATTTTAGATAAGGAATTATTGCTTATTATTTGTGCAACTGAAACAATTAGTTGTAATGACGATATTATTGTTACTTTATCCCCGTCACGGATATTTGTATGGAATATGTGAGCTAAAAGTTTTATCTATAGTGTAAGAAGGCAGTGGTGTTGGTGGAGGATGGAAAAAATGCTAAAAAGAGGTTTGTTTTTTGTTAAGGGAACATATTTTCTAGGTCTTATGCTTGAAAAATACTCAAAAAATACACTTTAAATCATGCACATTTAATCAATTTGGACTCCTCTCAGTGGATTTATTTATTACTTATGTAAATTTGCCTGAATTTTCTCCTTTTTATTTCCTTCAACTCATAACATCTTCCTGCTGATTTCTGTAGAATACTACATTTAAGGAAAGGTAAGGATACGAGTTCTAGATGAAGAAATGCTAAATATGTTTCAAATGTTATCACTTTGTAGTGACCACATGGAGCATTGTGATGAAAAGTGAATGTTAAGAGTTATTTGAAATGATGTGAGGGATTGGAAGTGAGCATACCCTCGGATGGCTGATCTCTGGGTTTCTTCTCCATCATTGATGAACACATAGATGTTCTCTCGGTTTCCAGGAAGCTCACTCTGTCATACTGCCCATCACGCTACCCTCTGAATCTAATAATTTCACTATGGACAGAATCCCTATTTTCTTTGATTATCAGATAACAAATCATCCTTAGTAGCCGTTCTTTATCAAAATTCTCATTTCAAAAATCTTCTGCATGGCTTCATCTACAACCAAATCTCCTGCACTTCCTCTCTCTCTGCAATCTTTGGTTTGTATTCCCTGCAGCTCTAAGTTCATGAGTTTTTTTTCAGAAAGAATCCTTCTAGATCCCGGCCTTTCCCTCAACCACTCAAGTAAATCTTATTTATTCACTTAAATTTTATCTCTCTTAAGATGAAAAAGTGTGGTCAGCATTTGCTTGCTACCAAATACCATTCCCAATTGTTTCATTCTCTTTTAAATTTTAATAGTTCTCATTACTGTAAAAAGAATATTACTTTGAGATTCATGCTCCTTGACTAAACTATCTTCTGTCATTTGTCATTGTCATTATTTAGGTATATGGATGTGTTTCATAAATGTGAGAGAGTAACTTACCAAATACTAACCAATTCTTTGGCACATTAATTTCAAGTTGTAAAATCAAGATGTATGTCTGACCTTTTTGTATGAGGATTACTTCTGTGAGGTTAAGCATGAGGAATTTCATCATATTTAACAAATGAGAAGACCATTTCCATGCTTATAAAAACATGCTTTGAAAAACTCATTGTATTAAACCTAATAGTGGGAATTGAGTTATAGCTAGGATTGCACAGGTCTTAGATTAGAAGTTCATGACCACAGAGCACTGTCTACGTAACCTGCATGTGAAATGACACGTGCAGAGTACCATAGATTGATTTCTGTAGCAGGAATAAATTGGATTGATTTAAAAGGATAGATTAATACATGTGTGGTCTTGATGGGATTTTCCTCTGCATTTCAGTGTCCTATAAAGCATTATTATTCTTTAGTCAAATCCTAGAAAACAGGAAGGATTTAACAAATGCAAATGTAGAAGATGCAATATTTCAAGCAGAGGTAATTTTAGGAGAAAATTCATTAGGAAGGGAAAGCACAGACATGTTTATTTTCTCAAAGGTTATAAATAGTGGATTCTGTGAGTGGAAAGTGGTTTGGATCACATTTTGAAACACTCTGGAGAGTTTTTTCTTAATTGGATCAGGGGATTTGATCAGAGATGTGTTTCAGGGAGATCAATCTGTAAGTGGAACTCTAAAGAATGAATTAGAGCAGAAAAAAACAACTGGTCTTGGCAAGCCAATTACCAATCATTTACAAGAGTCAGAGTGAGAGATGCAGTACAGCTGGTTTAGAGGGGTGACAATGGGAAAGGAAAAGAAAGGAAAGGCTTGCAGGGAAGCAAATAAGCTAACAACTGATAGAAAATAAGGGTCAGAGGAGGGAGCAAAAAAGGTGCCGCATTATTTTTAACTGAAAAATGGAAAGTCATCTAACAAAGGTTTTCGTGTTCAGGTCATGGTTGCCACATTCATTTTGACATGTTGGGATTCAGATGCCAGTGTGCTCATCTAGGAAAAATATTCACAAACTGAAAATGTAGTTTGAGAGCTGCCTGATCCAGATGCAGGATCGTGATGACTAACACACATACATGACAATATCTGGTCAAGGCAAGAGCCTGACAGCCCAGGTCACAAATGAAACCACTTCATTCACACTATGTGCACCATTTCCTAAAATACGCCCAATTTTCTCACTTGCCAACATGAGGCTTTATTTCCCTTTTTCCATCCCACAGTTTCCATCCTCTTGGACAACTGAAAAGATTGACTGATTTTGAACACCGGCAATTTTCCTTGGTCATTGCTTTAAATATAGCTTTGAATTTAGTTAGCCTGTATCCTCTCTGGGCAACAACTCTACCTAACCTTACCCTGAGATTCCAGCAACAGAACTAGCCTTCAGCCTGAATGCCTAATTCTCTCCCTCTCACCCTCTCACTTTAGGCCCCATACTGATCAACTTCCACAAATAGCAAGTGGGGCACTGGAGAGGAGATAAAAAGTAATTAGGCCTAAAATATTAAGATATTTCAAAATTCTCTCACAGAAGAAACTACTGGCACTGAATCATAGACCACTGCTATGCATTGAATTGTGACCCCCTGCCTCCCCAAAAATTTTGTAGAATTTCTAATCCCCACAACTCGTGACTGTGACTTTATTGGAAATAAAATCTTTGCGGATGTAATCAAGTTAAGATGAGCTCATACTAGTTTAGGGTAGGCCCTACTCCAATGACTGTTGTCCTTACAATAAGATGGAAACATGTACACTGACACACAGATGACAAGGCCACGTGAAGATGGAGGCAAAAACTGAGTGATGCATCTGCAAGCCAAGGAATGGTAAGATTTGCTGGCAACCACCAGAAGCTTGGAAGTGGTAAGGAAGGATTCCTTTCCTAGAGCATTTAAAGAAATCACAGCCCTGCCAACAACTTAATTATAGACTTCCAGCCTCCAAAATTGTGAGAGAATAAATTTCTATTGTTTTAAGCCATGCAGCACGTGGTACCTTGTTACAGCAGCTCGAGGAAACTAATACAGACACTGAGTGGCAGTGGGATTCTAAAACTTCCCACAGATTTATGCCATATTTTCACCAACTATTTTGTAAGATCACTGTAAGAAGACGTTTTGCAGTTCTTTTGATCTCCCCTATTTCATTATGATGTCTCATTTAATGCAATGTGTATTTCATTTCTTTAAATTTCAACTCACACATTTTTTTTTTTGTATACTGTTTTTAAAATTGGGTATTGTAATTCTAATAACTCAGTGAATTTTTCACTATGATCAAGAGATAATATATGTGATATACTATGTAAGTAGTGATTTTATGACTGCTACCACAGCCACATATTGTGAATGGAATGAAGTGGCCTTGCAACATCTCTAGCTCTCTTCCCTAGATTTTGCAATATGAATAAAAGGATAACAAGGCCTCCAAATTCTGAAAAGAGATAGATAGCTAGATGGATAGATATGTAGATAGATAGATGATAAAGTGATTGTTTCTGTAACATAAAGTAAAATTTTCTTTTTGTAGCAGAAATACAGGTAAGAGATAGGGGGCAGATACTGTGATTTTTCATAACAGAAATACTCAATAAAACAAATAAAAAAGCTGTCGAGGAGAAACTTACTATAAATTAAATAAACAACACAGGCAAATTATTTTATTTAGAATGTAAAAGAAATAGATTGATTTTCCAGTAATCAATATACTTGTAGAAGTTTATGAAGTGAATCCTTCAACTCAAAGTTAATAAGGTAATGTGTTAATACTAAGAATGAATTAAGAAGGATAAAGCACAAGCCTTGCTTTGATGGGGCTCCCATGTCAGAGATGATTCCAAGTATGGGGTCCATACTTTAGAAGATGCACAATCTTAGAACAAGACCAAGTCTCAAACGAAGAAGTGTTTCTAAAATCAAGCACGTTAGCTTGCTAATATGATTTATGTCTTCTCTAAAAATACAACCTTGTCTCCTGCCATTATGGTATTATGTAGTATCACTATGTGGAAAGATTATAACATCATTTTAACTAAATATTATATTCCCCAAATCATTCCCAACTTGAAAATTTAATACAAGCTTAAATATATTCATATAAATACAAATCATTCAATAAATATGTATGTGTATTTGCTGTATTCCAGGCACATTCCTATGTGCCTGGAATACAGGAACAAAACAGACATAAAAGTGCCTTCCAATAGTCACTAACAATACACACAAATAAGTATATTATATAGAAAACTTAAGAAGGTTAAACGTTCCATGAGAAAATGTAGAGCAGAATAACTGGGATTTTAAAGTCTGGGGTGGCAGTGGGTTTTAAACAGGGATGGCAAGATAACTTTCACTGAGAAAATGACAGTTGAGAAAAGTCTCTATTAAGCACATGGTAAGAAGCAAGAGAAGTAAAAGAAGCTGTACTTATTTCTTTAGAAACCTAAATGATGAAGAAAGGTTTGAGACCATTTGGAAAATGTGTTAGGCTGTCAAACGTGAAGATATAAACAAGCATTTTTTGTGAAGACATTGAATCTCTCTGAGAGTCCCATTTAGACTACAGAATTAAAGCATTAGACACAGTTTCTATTAGAAACAGAAAATGCATTACTTCACAAGTGATCACATTCTCTTCCAGGTGTTTGAATCCAGAATTTAATTAAAAAGTATCACAATTAGGTGATGAATAGTCTCTGCCACCAAAGTTCTTACCATGCAGAAGATGCAGGCATTCCCTGGGGAAGAGACTTTCTCACCACGCTGCTTAATTTTAGCCATTTTCCCCTCAAACTCCCAACATTCTAGCAAATGAAGTAAGTCATAAAGATCAAGGAGGATTTTAGTGCTGACTGGGCTTAATAACAAAAAACCAACGCATTAAAATATATTGAAAGTCAAGTTTCAGATGAAAACATGTAAAGGTCTTCTGCTGCAATGATAGTTAAGTAATCATTTGGGAATTCTTAATTTCTAAGGCAATCAGGTGTTAGTGACAAATGTAGGATTAAGTCAAGCAGTTCAGCCTACCAAGTGTACCACTCAGTAGAGAATGGATTTTGTTGCATATATAAACCTTGTAGCCCAAAATATAACTGCATAGAATATCTAAAAGGAAAGAATAGCAAATACGTCATAGCAAAGCATCATTTTATGTGTGTGCAACTAATTTACTTAACGAAAGACTTTATGATACAGTCGACGTGGTTCCCTTTGTTCCCTCACCGCTTCTTTCCTTCAAGGTTGCTCCCTTATCGTATTAAGTAAACCCTTATCTAATTTAGTGATGGTCACATTGAGGGCCTAAGCAATCGAGGCAAACTTATAGTAAAGTATTTTCCACCAGGTACTTAATCTACAGTTGAAATATATGCATTGTTATGAACTCTGAGGTCCATGTTAGGTTTTTGAGAATCACATGGCCATTTAATTCCACAGGTTTGAATAACTAGAGGACATACAATTCTATCTCTATTTGAATGCTATGTCTCTCTTTTTTTTTTTTTTTTTGAAATAAGGCCATAATACCTGATCTTAGTAAATTACATTTTGGGAGAGTCCATAAGGTTCTTCTGATGCCTTTTCTATTCATAAAATTTGGTCTTCATGTTAGGAATATTTTGGCAACGTAGATGGTTGTCTAATAGGATGGTCACTCTGCCACCCTCACAAGTTGCTGTGAAATTCAATAAAATATGGAAATGTTTTGTACATTTCAATGGAAAATATTATTTTATCTCTTTCTTATACGAGGCTTTTCTATCACACATAATTTACGGTATGATTTGAAATTTCTAAATTGATTCTTTCCTTCTTGCGTGCAACTTATTTTTTCCTCTTTGATCATCTTTCAGTTCCCTGAAGCATGTTCTACGGCAAATAAAAGTAGCTTCTCAAGTTGTTTTCTTGTTTCAAATCTGAAGTTAGTTTTGATAGATATTCTTTCTGTCTCTCTCTCTCCCTCCTTCCCTCTGTGTGTGCCTTGTATTACTAAACATAAGTCACTGGATATATTTACACAATTTACTCTTGTATATCTTATAAAACAAATTTAACTAAAGCACATAATACATTTACTAACTAGAAGATTAGATTAAATAATGTCAGTTTCTACACTGAGAAAGTAAAATATGAAACAATCTAGATATAGGAAAACTTAGGTGACATATAATTCTGAAAATTCAGACTGTTAAAAAATAACTCAGCTTGGGAAGGTGTGAGGTAAATGGAAAATAAGCACTAGTATTTTGAAAATAACATTTAAAGTGCTATTTTAGTGCATATGCGTAAAACATACAATTGGTTGATAACATATATTTCACAAACACGCTTGCCACGCTCTTTCTATGTTAGGCTTTCTCACTCTCAAATAAAACTGTTCATTATAAGAAAGAGATAGTGAGGCACGGTTTGTCAGGTAGATCCTCATTTCATTAATCTGCCCTAATTAATAATGACCTTAATGAGTTATACTGAATTTTGTTCAGACTTCAACTACTTAAATCCTTCCCAGAAAACATATTATGGAATATATCGTAATATGAGAACTTTGGAAATTACACGAAACACATTTTTTCCCAGGTAATTCATAATTTGAAATTTGTTCTGATGAAACTTTTACATTTTTGTTACATTCTTATGAGAGGAAATAAAAATAGTGATACCATTTTAAAAGACTACTAAAGCAGTGGTGCAATCAGATTATTAAATTGGGTTCCAAGATCAGACAGAAATACGTCAAAAGCTACTTTTATCACTTATTAGCTATGTTACTTTGATCTTCAGTTACCCTATCTCTAAAATATATAATAATAATAGTATCTTATTGATAAGGACGTCCTGAAGATTTGACGAAATAATGAAAGTTCTTCTCCCAGGAACTGGTTCACAAGGCTAAGTGTTTCTTTGTTGTTGTTGTTGTTGAGGAAGATTAGCCCTGAGCTAACATCTGCTGCCAATTCTCCTCTTTTTGCTGAGGAAGACTGGCCCTGAGCTCACATCCATGCCCATCTTCCTCTACTTTATATGTGGGATGCCTACCACAGCATGGCTTGCCAAGCGGTGTCATGTCCGCACCCGGGATCTGAACCGGCGAACCCCGGTCTGCCCAAGTGGAACGTGTGAACTTAGCCGCTGGGCCACCTGGACGGCCCCAAGGCTAAGTCATTTTTAATGAATGATATTGTTTTCATTTGTATTATTGATGATAAGGATCATTTAAGCATTATCTTCCTAATTCTTCCTTTTTCTTATTGGAGATCAATTTGCCTTATTAGAATAAATAACTGCTAATTGGAAGATAATATTCCTCTTCTTACTGTGTGATAGCCTAATCGTCATTTTTTAAAAGTCATCTGAAAGTGAAGATAAAAGTCATGAAAAGTATCTACTGCCTCTGTTGCTGTGGTCTTACATCAGGCAGAAGAAGAAAATGTGAGACTTTTTTATACAAGACAAAGAGATGTGTGCTTTCTATTTCTCCCTGGTGGTGTAGAAAGAAGGAGAGGAGATTGTGATAGGAGAACTGTAGGGAAAATGACCCCTAGTTACATGGCGCTTTCATAGAAGCACATTTCTCACTGGTCCCTACTTTAAGCCAGTTCAGATGGTCAATTTTTCGCCCCTAAATTGAGCAGTTTCAATCTTTCTCTTGTTTGCTTGCTCTCTCTCTCTCTCTCTCTCTCTCTCCATGTTTTGTATGAGAACCTTGCATCTGACATAGCAGACACAGAGCATTTTTGCCATGAATACTGTTCTTTGTGTATTCATGTCCTAGCTTCACATATTTATGACTATTTTTTTTCCTCCATTTCTGACCAAGAAGAGAACAAGGCCCTGATGAATGTCAAGTAACTTAGAGATATGAATACCAAGTTGGTCTGAGTGACACAAGAAAGGTGAATTATTGAACATAAATGGATCATGTCAGCAAAGAACTGTGTCTGGAATATGTAAGAGTTTATATTCTTTTTCCTTTTAAGTAATAAGAAATGGGAAAAATACAGATACAATGATTAAGTTATACATTTAAAGTGGAGCCATAAATACTTATGAACCAAATAATATCAACACCTTACTAGAATATTCTGAATAATTGAACTGTGGCTGTCAGATGAACTATATAGCCTGTTTACAGCTTTTACATAAATTTTACATAAATATTTAAATATGGACTGTATGACTCACAAGGTATTTAGGTCCCATGAGTAAACAAGACATTACTGACACGATCAAATGGAATATATGTTTATGTCATGAAATGACCTTACTATTCTAGTAAAAATTGTTTAGGTTCTATTATATTATATATAAAGGAATAAAACCTGAAAGATGATTCCTTTTCTTGAGAAGTACATTATAGATATATTTATTTTAAATACATCCCTATTTGTCTAGCCCTTACTAATTAAGATCAGTATGTTCTCATTCATTCGTTTGACAAAGAGCACATATAATTAGCTGGTATATTTTAAAGTTCTATTAGTGATTATCTCATTTTCAAGGATGAAGCAATAAGAGCTGTTAACCTATTTCTGGAGAATTTCCTACATAAATTATGTCTTATTGCCTAATGAGAGAATTGGGGAGAGAAAAAGTATTTAAAAGTTGGTAATTTTGAGTGAATGGAAATGCTGGCTTCATTGGTCAAGATTTGTCTGTACTTTTCTCTTTTTTTGATTCATTAGTTTCTACTAACTTATTGCCCAAAGAAAGGAAAACTGATTGAACCGATAATAGTTGTGTGTCGAGAAAGCAATGAGATGCCATCACCTTCTTAAGTAACAGCTTTGGGAGAACGAGATCACTGCGGATTTTAGCCAGTCCCCGTGGATAAGAGTCTGGAGAAGGCAGGCGATAAACGTGCTGAGGCATCATCACAAAATAGGGCTGCTATGGTTGTCTGGTATTTACCTTGTTCAGAAAATGCCTGAAACCCATTCTCTGACTACACTTCTGAATAGGAAGTGGGGTCTTCAGTGGCTTAATATAGTCAATAAATTATATAGGGAGCTATTAATAACCACAGTCGGCACATCCATCTTCAGCAGGAAACTGACCTGATAGTGCGAGAGCAAAATCAAGTGAAAGGAACCAGAGAGTGGGCAGCACTGAGTTACCGCGTCCTTCTTTGTCAATTATACTATTTACATAGTCCTATTGCCACTCACCCCTCCCCTCTCCCCCCAAACAAACACACTCTCTTAAGTGTATGCTGCTCTTGATCAACTTGATTTGGATAATGTATTTTTCTAGTTAAGTTATTCTGCAATAGTCAAACGCTGTGTAAATGGCATGTATATAATGGTGTTAAAGTGGACATGGCACATTCTTAAAATAGTAGGGAGATGGTTTTACTCAAGTCAGCTTTTCTTGGGAGCTCAACTGGGTAATTAGAAGATTGAAAAATGCAATATGCAGAATCTTGATATTCTATGAAATTTGCATCATTTAATTCACTACTAGAAGAGGCAGGGGCCTATACAAAATCTTATATTTCAGAGAAGCTCTGTCTAGTAAAATTTTTGGCATCAATAGAAGTATTACACAGTCTGTGCTGTCCAATATGATAGGTACGAGCCATATTAAGCTATCGAGCAACTTGAAATATGGCTTGTGTGATGAAAACTGAATTTTAAATTTTATTTCAACTGATTTAAAATTAACTTTAAGTAGACATAGATGGCTTTTAGCTACTGTATATAGATATTAATTTTGGGATATATAATATCTATTAAATATTATATATATTATGATACATTATATAATATATAATTATATATATATAGGTATATATAATTTTGGGCTTACAAAAAGTTTGCCAAATACTAGAAGGAGTTCCCATACATGTCTTAGCGTAATGTTAACATTTTACTTAACCAAACTACAATTTTCAAAGCAATGCAATTAACATTGGTAAACAATATTAATTAAACTAAAGGCTTTATGCAAACTTCATCAAGTTTTTCACTCATATTCTTTTATTTTTGTTTTAGGATCCAAAGTAGACTTCGTATTACATTCAGTTGTTATTTCTCCTCAGTCTCTTCCAATCTGTGCCCGTCCTCAGTTGTTTCTTGTATTTCATGACCTCGACACTTGAGGAATACTATTTAGTTAGTTATTTAGCAGAGTGTCTCTCGATTTGGGTTTATCTGATGCTCTCTCAGAATGAGATTGAGGTTATGCATTTTTGGCAAGAACACCACCGCCGAGTGTTCCTCCTCAGTGCATCACATCAGGAATACATGATGCTGATCTTTCTTCTTACTGGCGTTCGCCTTGTTCAATTGGTTCAGATGACTTCTACAACACTGCCTTACACTAAAGATATTTTTTCTTTTTGTAATTAATAAACATCTTGGGGGAGATAATTAGAAAATAAGCTAATATCCTATTTTTCCTCCCACTCTTGCCCAATAATTTTACCATCCATTTACCTCTATCATAATAAACACTTAGATATTTATTTCATTCTGTGTGTTATAAATCCAGTACTATCGCTATTTATTTTATTGCTAAATTGTGCCCCCCTTGGCCTTTGGAAGTTATATATACACAATAATAAATGATCAATTGAATAAACTGTGTATTCTTAAGATTGAATGCTATGTATTCAAGTTTTAAGCTTTTTAGTATTTAATAACATTAAATATGTTTAATAAGTATTTAATAATATTGAATATATGTAAATCAACATTTTGAAATTCCTTAAAATATTCAAACATTGCTGAAATAAAAAAATACAGTGAGATGTCGAAGATATCTTGTAAAAATATCCCATTGTTTTACATATGTGGAAAATTAATCTCAGAATGAAAAAATTAATGGGGAAGATTATACAACTGCAGAATCAGAAATACAAATACAGATAAGTCTGTTTTGATCAGTTTCTGTTATAACTCCATCTCTTTTTTTTTTACACTTTTCTCCTCTTTTTGTTTTTTTCCTTGCCTGTTTTATCTATTCTCTAGTTATACATATACACATAAGTGCATAGGCGTCTACTTAATATTTAAAGTTTCTTCAAAATTTTATTTTATCTGGGCCAGCCCTGTGGCGTAGTGGTTAGGTTTGCGCGCTCCGCTGCAGCAGCCGGTGATTTGCCAGTTCAGATCCTGGGGGCAGACTCAGGACCGCTTATCAAGGCTTGCTGTGGCAGGCGTCCTCTGTATATAGTAGAGGAAGATGGGCACAGAGGTTAGCTCAGGGCCAATCTTCGTCTCCAAAAAGAGGAGGATTGGAGGCAGATGTTAGCTCAGGGTTAATCTTCCTCAAAAGAAAATTATTTTATTCAACATTAAACTAGACACTCTAATATTCTTTAAATTATTTTGTCCTCAGTACATTATTTATCTAAGTAGTATGTTATTTTCTTTTCAGTTGTAACTCGTAATTATTTGCTCCTGTTTATCTTACAGGCAACTTTAAGCCTAAGTATTTTTTTGCTATACCACAGTAGCCAGAAATTCCTTATTTTGTAAGTGTATTTTCTTTTACTCTAAAGGCTTTAAAATTTTTAAGGAAACATGAGCATACACTTTAACATTCTGTCGAGAAATGCAGAAGCAGTGCATTATTTAATGATTCTTTAGCTATTTTGCAGAAAGCCTTTTGCTATGCTTTTTATTTTAGAAGTTTCTTTAGTTAATGTATCACAAATCCATATGCAGTAGTGTGTGAGAAGTAAATAATAATCCAGTTTATTTTTATGCTTAACAGCTGCAAAAGAGTTCAGGATTTAGTTTCACTGTAAACACTACATAAATGAACAAAGATACAAATATGATCATGGGGGCAGGGGGAGGGCGAGAGGTTGGAGGGCAGAGAAAATGTGTTTAATGAAATAAAAGGGAATCTCTTCTTTATTTATTACTACCAATGAATTTTAACACACTTCATATCTGAATGAAATATTCAATGGTTATGGTACAAACACGGATTCAAGGATTGTGACACAGAGGACCGTATGGTAGGCAACATCTTTAAGATAGTTGCAAAATTATTAAAAACTTAGATTCAGTGGGATAAAAAGAATAAGAACAAGTCTAAAAAGTCAGAAACCACTCTGAAATGATTTTTTTTCCTTTATCTAAGAGCTTTCCTATATAAATTTTTTAAAAGTGTTGGTGCAATTGAGAATTCTCTATAAAGTTATTTTATGTATATTTTTAAATTTGAGGATGAGGAGCTCAAGCAATTGATTAATGAGGCCATTTATTCTTTTTACTAAGCATCTGCTAGCAGGCAGAATATTAGATGGTGTTAGCATAAAAATGATTAATTCAGCTTCCTTCTCTGATGAAATGTTTAAATTTATTGAAAGGGTTATGAATGAACAACTAGAAAAATATAATACACTGGTTATATTCACATAGATATAAGATGTAGGTAAACACAGGATTGTTGACAGTTAGCAGATGGGACACAAAACCATAATTAAAGATGGATAAAATTGTTGCATTGGAAGAGATCACTCAAAACGTAAAGGGATGGAGACTATTTTGTTATTTTCAGAAAATAAATTATATAATAATGTTCAAATATGATTGGCTTTATTTAGATTAGAACATGGGGAAAAAAGGGGGGGGTTGTAAAAAATAACCAAGTTTATTTTTACCAATTAACAAACTTTGGAAACTTATATACATATCTTAGCTTAAAATGGCGTGTGATCAGAAGCTTCTAACATAGCATATTTCAGTCACCAGAAGATATTTAAGAAGAGAGAAAAAGAAACTGCAATCATGCTAAAGACTAGGATTATCAGTCAGCCTCACACTGGCATTGGACATCAGTGAAACCAAAATAGGTAAACCACCTACTTAACATGGTATAAAATTGTCAGTCATTTTTCAACACAAACTCTAACAGAACAGCCTGAAACTAAACGTTCAAACCTATAAACATTGTCTCCTCATTTCAAAATTAGAAATTTTGTACTAACTAGAAAATAGAGCAGTTTTCATTTTATTTTATACTGACTCCTCTTCGAAACAAACAGGATATTTTTTTCTCTCTCCACTACTTATCTCATCCCCAGCTATTTTTTTTCCCCCACATCGGCAACTACCAGGAAACCTATTGCTAAGCCATGATGGTACATTGCATCCTATCAAATATACTACATGGATAGAACTGAATGCAAGACAAATAGTTACTGATTGGAAAGAACTACAAATTGATATTTACCATCTGATAAGAGATTCAAATAGCAAGACATTGACAAAAAAAATACTATTTCCCCCTCAATTTAGGAGAGCACAAAAACATCAAAATTTGGAGGATGGGCCAAGAGTTTTGTATTTAGCACATGTATCTATTATGAATTTAATGAAAGTTTTTAACTTCCATCAAATTAGAAGATAGTGGAAACAAGCATGGCCTTTATAAAGTTTGTACCCAAACACGGAGTTTGGACGGATTTCTTCTTATTCAAGCCTGAATAAACTCAAAGATAACAACGTGGCAATAATTGGAACAGCATATGAAAAACTTTTTTGTTTCTAGAAATGATTTACTACAACAACTAGGTGGTAGTTTTGGAAGACAACTTGGCATCTTTAATAATATGCAAAATTCCATGGTTTTATGAAAGAGAACTAACCATTTAAGGAGAAGACACAGTGAAATAAAAAGCCAAGAGAGCAGAAAAATGAAAATGGTAAGCCAAAGACACATTTAAGTGAACTAAAAGATCCAGTAGCAAAAATAAAAATCATAACAGAATTTGTACAATCAGTACCAATACAGAAAATCTGAATCAAAAAATATACAGAAAATCTTTCTCAAAATGCAAGTAGAAAACATTTCTGAAAACAATGAGGAGTGAGGTGAAATATGTGGAAGAGAATAGAGACTGAAACTAAGGCTTATGGGAACTTTGGAAAATTGAATGAGTGTAATCTCCACAAAAGCAATTCTGAAATTGTAAAATAAATAACTATTTCAAGATGATGAAAGACTCACCTTTGTAACAAGCAGTTTATTACTGTATTCCAAGGAAAAGCAAATGAAAATTTTCTCAGGCCTGGAAATATATTGCATGTAGATCCTTAGATAGTTGGGTAAAATATCCTAAAGTCACAAGCAAGGAATGGTTTTCATCCAATGAACAAATATTAGATTTCTTATTTCTCTGCAATATATATCTAGGAATGAGAAGAAACGTTGTTAGAACTTATAATAAAGTTTAAGACGCACAAATTTAATATTCAGCCAAGTTCCCTTTCATAAATGGAGACCACGGAAATATCTTCAAAAAATGCAACAAACTAGAAAATCTAACATTTACAACAATATTTGAAAATGGGAAGAATGATAAAAGCACATGAGTTATTGATTGTGAGTAATAAGTCAAGGTTAGGAAAGCCAGGGTAAAATGTACTAAAATTGGACATTAATAAACATCAACAAGGAAACTGGACAAGTCGTATTTGTAAATTTGGAAGTGAAAATGACTTAAATAATAAAATATCATTTAACACATATATAATACCAAAGCCATCAATAATAGTGTGATTATGAACTCCAGATTATATTTAGTAAAAAATGTGATAAAAGCAAAGGACAAAAAGATGTGAAAGTGATTTTACATAAAAGCTGCTCAAAAATTGTCATTTTTTTCTTTCAAAAATGTCATATAAATAGGTTAAGTAGTGGTGTGAATACTTGAAAACTATGCAGTGATATAACTTAAATAAGCGGGTATACTTACCAAAAAACACTGACTATAAGAACATAGGTTATTGCCATATATATTTCTTGCCTGCATTAGAATAATGTTTAAAGAGATCACACTGAGGTGTCAGGAGCCTTTATGATACTCTTTGATTTCTGAAGCTTTAGAACCGAAAGGATTTGATCATCAGCAATTGCAGAAAGCTGACATCTTATTTGATATCCCTTTGATATTTGGCCTCTTTTTAGTTCTATGGATACAGAAGTCTTTTGGGGTCATGCATTAATATACAGTGGACAATACTATTGTCTTCAAATCTAGATGAAAGTAATTTAAATATTTTTAATATCTACTACTTTTTTTGGTCCCACGTTAACAAAAATCCAATATAATTTAAACTGATTTGTCTTCTTCACCTTGGCCTGTTAACCAACTTAGAACCAGTATAATAGTTTTCTGCCCCAATTTCAGTTTTGTTGAAATATCAGGCAAAGAGATTGAAGTTTATCTTTTTTTTGCTGAGGAAGAGTCACCCTGAGCTGACATCTGTTGCTAATCTTCCTCTATTTCTTTGTATGTGGGACACCTCCACAGCATGGCTGATGAGTGGAGGAGGTCCGTGCCCGGGATCTGAGCCCGCACGCCTAGGCCACAGAAGCAGAGTGCACAGAACTTTAACCACTTGGCCATGGGGCCAGGCCCTGAAGTTTATCATTTTTCACCAAGTAAATAATGTAATATAAATAGAGCAACAACAGTGTAACAAGAAAATATTAATGGCTAAGCAAATTTTCTTCCTTAGTTTTATTTCTCTAATTCGATTAGAATTGATAAAAGTTACTATACAAAAGTCAAAATGAAAGAAAGATTTTAAATTGATCTATCAGAATCATTACTAAAGTGATCATTTCTTCTGATAGATTCTTTAATAAGTGAAATGGAAAAGCAAATAACTTGAATGAAAGTTCATCTGAAGAGTGTTCTTTATTAATTTTATTTTTTGAAAGATCTGCTTTCTCTAAGATATAATCAAACCTATCTCAGGATTTCCAAGTAAAACAATATTTACCAGAGTTAGCCTCACTAAGCATTAAAGCTTAACATTTTAAAAGGTAGAAAACTAGAATTTACACCTTTACTCTTAATAAACTTGAACATCAGGAAAGACGACAACATTCTATGCATTACGACAAGAAAGATAACTGCTTGGTCAGAAGTGTTATTTGCATAAATTGTGTGTCTTAATTTTCTTCTATGCTCTTCTCAAAAACTAAACATACATCTGCATGCCAGTCTACTTTTCATTGTTGTCCAATTGTCTTTGTACATTCTGTCCACATAAATTTGCTTACAACATTTAACCACGTGAATATTTTCACTATTTTCATTGTCAACCAGATCATAAAAATGTTATACATTATAGGTTAATGCACTTTTAAAACTATTTTCATTGTACCATATGCATACAAAAGTATATTTAATATATATGTATGTTACGAAGCATAATAATAAAATGTAATCACGAAACAACCAGACATGAAACCATTGCTTGGTTTAAAAATTAAATTATCAAAACCCTGGTATTTAATTATGTGTTGTACTTCATTCAATCCTTTCTCCCGACACAAGAGGCAACCACAATATTGAGTTTTGCATTTGTCATTACCTTCCTTTATGTTATACACATTTATCACATATCTATGCATCCCCACACAATATAATGTTTAGCTTAGGTTGTTTTTAAACTTTGTGTAAACATTTTAACATTTATGCAAATTGTTTGTTCTGCAACATTAAATAAAGCAGATGTGTCCACATTACTGTGTTTGGTTATAGTTCATTCTTTCTTTTCTTGGATGTTCTAAGCTGCTCATAGTTACCTCATTTATTTAGATGCACTTCTGTATTCTCTCATGATAGGACCACTGTTATTATACATTCTCCTTTTTCCCACGAGAACTTTCTCAATCATAGTGTGAGTAATTCAGCTTTCAGAAATTCAGACACATTTCAATATATAACCATTTATATTATTTTTGGTCATGGGTGGCGTGATATGCTTTCCCTAAAATGTTTGAAATTGACTCTGACAATCATTTATATTTAAAACTTTTTCTTCCTAAAATCTTCATGTGTTTTCCCCTTGGACTGTCCTGAAAACTAAAGTGTCAAGATTAGTACCTACAAATATTTACTTTCCTTTTCTTAGGTCAAAGTGTTCATCTTTTGGGGCATAAGCAAATCAATAAACTAATTCCAATATTGCACTCCCTAATTTCTCAGCGATAGAAAATAAAATTATATTTGATCAGATTCTCTCATGTTAGCTAAATGATACTTCCCACAGCTCTCTCTCTTTGGTATTGATGCCTACCAACAAGTACTTCTCTGTGGATTTTGATTCTGTCAAAAAACCCACAACAAAACATCCATCAGTTCTTCCACCTAGCTGGGAGATCAGCAAAATACCCATATAGAACGCAATTTTTATTTATCCTCTCTTGTCTTTGTGAAACAATTTCAAAATGTTTTTAGAGAATGAACAGGAATTAGCACTTCTTGAGCATGATTGAATATCATGGTAATAAGACAACACTTTAAAGACTATTTCAAGATAAAAATATATAGTAAAGTTTTAAAAAGATCTGACTGGTTACTGTTAGTATAGGTGAATGAATGTGTATTTCTTCTTTGTTTTTTAAAGATTGGCACCTGAGCTAACAACTGTGGCCAATCTTCTTCTTCTTTTTTTTTTTTTTTTTTTTTTGCTTTATCTCTCCAAATCCCCCCGATAATTGCAGGTCCTTCTAGTTGTGGCATGTGGCATGCCGCCTCAACGCGGCCTGATGAGCGGTGTCATGTCCGCACCCAGGATCTGAACCCTCGAAACCCTGGACCGCCCGCAGCGGAGAGCGCGAACTTAACCACTCAGCCACAGGCCGGCCCCAAATGTGTATTATTTCTACTCATAGAGGCATTGATGATGTGTCTCTAACAGGTGAGAAAAGCGTGCGTTGCTTCTCACCTCTTCCAGATTCTGCTTATTTGTAATTCCCCTAGAGAAAAACAGTCTTTTTTTTAATTATGTTTTTTCTGCACGAGTTTATAATTGCTATCTGAGAAAGTATTAGTCCAATACAAGTGACTCTGCCATTCTTGGAACAAAAAACCCTTCCTGAAATTTAAATCTTATTTTATCTTCCCATTATAAATTCATCTTAAACAACAATCAAATTATGCAAATTCCTGTCAACACTGGAAGAATACATTTAAGTCTACGTTTTTGCTCATACTGTTATTTCTTAGGGAAGAAAGTGTAGCTTGTAAAACATTGCATAAATAAAAATTTAATTTTTCCCTTCTTTCTAATTAATATCTATAAACATAGCTACTATTCTATATTTATAAATAATTAAAATAAAATTCTTTTGATTTGTGATTTCCTAGGTGGTTTCTATATAAGCTTTCTCCATTTTTCAAGTGAAAGATGCTCCTGCAAAGCCTGGCTAAATCTATAAAGTATTGCAGATGGCAAGATACTGTCACTTGATATCTACAGTAATAGTTTAGTGATGTCTGATGGAGCAAGTGCAAATAAAGAATTAATGTTGATACAGAAAGGTATTGGCTATTTTCTGTGATTATCAGAGCATCATTAGCTGAGCTACACTCTTTAGTAAGAGGTTGGTGAAATGTTGCTTCCTAGAAAACAAAACAACAAAAACCCACCTAAATTGTTGTTTCAATTCCAACAGAAAATGATCGTAATTGTAATTTTATGTGGGTATCACTATTTAATCTGTTTATTATTTAAGAAGTTTTAAAGAGATGTAAAAATTCCGTGAGACTCTTTTATAAGTGTGGGTATTAATATCAATAATCCTTTGCTATTTTTCTTATCCTTGAAACAATATTTATATTTCCTGGGCTTTTTATTCTGGTACAGTTAACTATTTTCATATAATCTCATCCAACAAACAGAAGAATATATTTAATATCATGGAACGTATTCAGGTTGCTAAAATTTAAGGGTCATTTACCTATTAAATACAAGGTCACAATATTATTGTGTCCTCTTAGTTTATGACATATTCCATCAACTTTTCTGGGTGAAGATTGATCTCTATCCTCTGCCTGCCATCTAGATTGTCAGATATATAGTTTTATTAGGATTGACCTGTCAACCATGAGATGTTGTCAGCCCTCATCCCTGGAAAATAAAAATAGTTTATATTTTTCCAGAGCTCCAAAATGTGCTCAGGCAAATCTTCTAGCATGTACGCGACATTATAAGGGATCCCTCAATGACCGTTCATTTTAGTTCAAGGCCAAGAACCTTAAATTAAAACAAATATTTGTGATACATCATATTTGGCAAGCAAGTAGATCTGGGGTTAGATGTAAAAAGACTTCCTCTAGAATATAAGATGCCATGTAGCACTGTAAATAACTCATTCTGCGTGATAAAAGTTCCATTGTGAAAATAATTACTCCCATAGGCTAGGATATATTTTTTCTATTTTTTCCTATTAGAAGTTGTTTAGACCTTGTAGAAATCGTTGTTTCTATTTGATAGAAAATCCTCTGTTTCTTATGTTTCCAGGCTTAAAATGCATTGCTTTACTGCTAAGGTAATTAGTTAATATATATTGTAACCACAAGCAAATAGTCATGCTAGACATTGTGAAACAAAAATAATTAAACTGATAAATAAAGCAGAATCCCTGCTTATGGAGCTCATATGTTAATAAATACTTATTTCCCCAATGCCTCAAATCCTATCTCGCAAGAATTGTTCTTTAAAATGTCTGTCCCACATAGCAACCAGCATCAAATAAGGATATACTGCTATTTTTCGTAGGCTAAAACTGAAACCCATTGCCTGGTCCCACCTTCCATTGTACTTTCTCATTCCTGTCTGATATCTTTAGCATCCAATTCCTTTGCGTAGTCACCTATGCACAAAATTGCATGCACGTGACCTAGTGCCAAGTGCAGCTCCTCCTCCTTTGCTTTTATTTTTACTAAGCAGCCAGATAGTGTTAGGGCCTCACTCGTCCATAATTCGAAAGCAAGCATCACTCCCAGTCCTCATTCCAATCCTACCTCCTGGTTGCCATTCTGGAAAGGATCATGCTAACTGTGCAAAAGAGGATAGGACATTTACAAGCCATTTTTAAAAAGTCATTCTTTCCTAATAATTTACATTAGTTTTTGTGAACTTTACGAGAAATATACAATATTTGGTACATATAGGGATATGTTACTAAAAGACATTTTTTCCCCAAATTCACTAGTTCTGTTTCTCTTCTTTCTTTTCTCCTTTAATCCACTTTATTTAATGCATGTAAAAAGAATCCCTGCCTGAACTATATAATTTGTGTCACGAATTGGGCAGGAGTCTTGTTTCAGGGTGAATCTGGAAGACTGAAGAGTTAGGTCATCAGTGAAGGTCAGGCTGTTCCCACCGGCCTTTAGAAAGGAGCAATGGCCGAGCAAGCAGAGTCCTCTGTGCCTTTATTGTCTAAAGTAATCAGATCTGATTAGAAGAAATGTAGAACGGAATAGTCATGACATGAGCTCCACCTATTATTCCAGCTTCCTATTTTGCTGCTTTTTACTGCCTTCCACTCATCCTTACACATACACTTGCATTCTTGGATCAGCAGATCGTTAATCTTCCCCAAAGGCATCACCAAGTTACCCACCTCTTGGTATGTACATTTATTTTTGCCACTTAACTAGGAGCCTTTCATATGCTTTTTCAGCTTAAGGACCTTCTGTTTAGGCCCCAAACTTAGGTCAGACATTATCTTTACTATGAAGCTTTGTTGATACAGTTTCCACCCTAATACACTCCTTCTATATTTTGCCTATACCTCTAATGATATATTGATCAATCTATATACCTACATCTATATCTATATCTATATCTATAAAAGTGTTTAATTAGGGCCCAGTCCCACGGCCGAGTGATTAAAGCTCCCTGTGCACCACTTTGGCAGCCTGGGATCTCAGGTTCGGATCCTGGCACAGACCTGCTCCACTCATTAGCCATGCTGTAGCGGAGTCCCACATACAAAAGAATAGAGGAAGATTGGCACAGATGTTAGGTCAGAGCTAATCTTCCACAAGCGAAAAAAGAGGAGGATTTGCAATGGACGCTAGCTCAGGGCTGGCACAACAGTGTAGCAGTCAGGTTCTTGTGCTGTGTTTTAGCGGCCCTGGATTCACCAGTTTGGATCCCAGGCACAGACCTATGCACCACTCAAGCCATGCTGTGGCACGTGTCCCACATATAAAATAGAGGAAGATGGGCACAGATGTTAGCTCAGGGCCAGTCTTCCTCAACATAAAGAGGAGGATTGGCAGTGGATGTTAGCTCAGGGCTCATCTTGCCAAAAAAAAAGAAAGTTTAATTAATTTGTTTATCTGGATATCATCCAGTATTTGAACTCCTTGAATGCAGAAACGGTATTTTATTTAGCAATGTACCCTCAATTAACAGATGTTGTTGTACATAAGATGCTCAATAAATATTATTCAGTCACCAAGAACTGATTGATTAAACAAGTGAATAGAATAATAGTTCCCATAGGTATGCAGGCTGGAAGACAAAGATGTTGATTTAAAAAATGATTACCCTTCCTTTCCAAATGGAATATTGCTAAGGTGGTACCCTCCTGCCCATGAATTATGAACTTAATGTACACATATTTACTATACATACTATGTCATATATAGTCTATATTACATATAATTTTATAAAATATGCATAATTAAAAAATATCATTCAGAGAATACAGACAGCAAACTTGGCTCTTCTCTGACTGGGAACAACCTCTAGTTGTGTTGGGTGGCAGACCATAGTGGGAACTGCCACAGGTTGCAAATTTGACAGTATAATGGGTATGTAGGTGGCCACAGCATTTGAAAGACTGAACATTTACTAGACATTGCTATGATTTAGAGCCTTGAAAATAATAGTACTGGTGTTATGGGATTCAAATTTTTATTCATGCTAAGCATCATTGCCATTTGGCTCCCCCCAAAATGTTGCTTCAAGTACCGGGTCACTAGATAAACCTTCAGATGCTTCTAAGATCCTTGCAGATCAGTTAAATGTGTGAAAGTGTTGCATGCTGAATGAAATAGGCTTAAGGGCTCTGTTAAAAGGATGATATGCCCTTTTAAAAAGCATTGCTATTAAGAAACACATGTACACAATCTACAAAAATCTAAAACAAGAAGTCTTTGGATTGACCAAATCCAATCAAAGTTCTGACTCAGCAAAACAAGACCAGGGTAGGGACCGTGTTGATCACTGCTAGACCAAAGCAAAGAATTCTTATCCACAACTTCTCTTACTCTCAACTTGTGCTATTTTATTCTTTTTGGAATTTTCTCCCTGGAAAATAAGTTCTGCATACTTATTTCATGATTATCATCTCCCTCAGTCTTTAAAAACTTTTTAAAACAGCCATATTCAGGTATAATATATTTAAAAAATGCACATTTTTAATATATAGAATTTATTGAGTTAGGACATATGTATACACCCATGGAACCACAACCACAGTCAAGGTAATGGGCATATGCATCACCTCCAAAAGTTTCCATGTGTCCCTTTGTGTCTTGTTTGTGTTTTTTTATTTCATTTATTTCATTTTGTTTTGTTTTAGTTTGGTTTTATTGTGGTAAGAGTACTTAACATGAGATCTATCTTGTTAAAAAAGTTTTAAGTACAAACACAGTAACTATAAGCACTATTGTTATACGGTAGATCTCTAGAACTTACTTATCTTGCATGACCAAAACTTCAAATCCATTGAGCAAGTAATCCTCATTCTCTTCACCCCCAGCCCCTGGCATGTGCCATTCTACACTCTCTTTCACTGTTTTAGAGAGCTTATACAAGTAGAATCATGCTGCATATGTCCTTTTGTGAATGCCTTATTTCATTTAGCATAATGTCCTCCAGCTTCATCTATGTTGTCACAAATAGCAGGATTTCCTTCTTTTTTATGGCTGAATAATATTCCATTGTAGAATATGCCACATTTTCTCTATCCATTCAACCATTGACAGACACTTAGGTTGTTTCCATATATGGCTATTGTGAACAATGCTGCAATGAAATGGGAGTGCAGATATCCTCTTTGAGATCTTGATTTCAATTTTTTTGGATATATATCCAGATGTTGAAATGTGAGATCATATGGTAGTTCTGTTTTTAATATTTTACAGAACCTCCATACTGATTTGTTTTCTACAGTGGCTACACTAATTTACATACTCAACAAGCGTGTGCAAAGCTTCCAGTTTCCCCACATCCTCACCAATACTTATCTTTTTCATAATAGTGATATTCTTCATAATTTGATAATAGCCACCCTAACATGTGTGAGGTGATATCTCATTATAGTTTTGATTTGCATTTCCCTGATAATTAGTGATACTGAGCATCTTTTTATATATCTGTTGGTCATTTGCACGTCTTCTTTGGAGAAATGTCTACTTAGGTCTTTTGCCCATTGTTAATTGGGTTATTTGTTTTTTTGCTATTGAGTTGCAGGAATTGCGTATATATTTTGGATATTAATCACTTATCAGATATTGCAAGTATTTTCTCCTATTTTTGTATGTTGCTTTTTCTTTCTTTTTTTTTTTTTTTTTTTTGAGGAAGATTAGCCCTGAGCTAACTACTGACAATCCTGCTCTTTTCGCTGAGGAAGACTGGCCCTGAGCTAACATCAATGCCCATCTTCCTCTACTTTATACGTGGGACCCCTACCACAGCATGTCTTTTGCCAAGCAGTGCCATGTCCACACCCAAGATCGGAACTGGCGAACCATGGACCGCTGAGAAGTGGAAAATGTACGCTTAACCACTGTGCCACTGGGCTAGCCCCTGTAGGTTGCTTTTTCATTCTGTTGATTGTTTCCCAAAATCACATAACCATCTCAGCAGATACAGAAAAAGCATTTGACAAAATTCAACACGCTATCTTGATAAAAATGCTCAACAAAATAGGTGTAAAACGACCGTACTCCAGTGTAATAAAGGACGTATATGACAAGTCCACAGCTAAAATCATACTCAACGGTGAAGACTAAAAGCTTTTTCAGGAACAAGACAAGGGTGCCCACTTTAACCACTTCTGTTCAATATAGTAATGAAAGTTCTAGCCAGAGCTAGAAATTAGGGAAGAAAAAGAAATAAAAGGCATCCAAATGAGAAAGTAAGAAGTAAAAGTGTCTCTGCTGCAGATGACATGATCTTATATGTAACCATCCTTAAAGACTCCACAAAAAACTGTTAGAACTAATATTCAGTGAAGTTGCAGGATACAAAATCAACATAAAAAATCAGTTGGATTTCTACACACCAACAATGAACTACTCAAAAAAGAAATTAGGAAAACACTTCCATTTAAAATAGCATCAAATATAATAAAATACTTAGAAATAAACTTAATAAAATAAGTGAAAGACTTGTACATTGGAAACTAGAAAATATTGATGAAAGAAATGAGAGAAGATACAAATCATTGGAAAGACATCCTATATTTGTGGATCAAAAAGTTAATATTGTTTTTTTTTCTTTTAAAGATTGGCACCCGAGCTAACAACCATTGCCAATCTTCTTTTTTTTTTCTGCTTTTTCTCCCCAAATCCCCCCAGTACATAGTTGTATATTTCAGTTGTGGGTCCTTCTAGTTGTGGCATGTGGGACGCTGCCTCAGCGTGGCCTGATGAGTGGTGCCATGTCCGCACCCAGGATCCAAACCAGTGAAACCCTGGGCCACTGAAGCAGAGTCTGTGAACTTCACCACTAGGCCACGGGGCCAGCCCCTTAATACTGTTAGAATGTCCATATTACCCAAAGCAATCTACAGATTGAGTGATACTCTTATTAAAATTCCAATGGCATTCTATAAAGAAAGAGAAAAAAAAATCCTAAATCTCATCTCTAACCACAAAAGACCCAGAATCGCCAAAGTGATCTTGAGAAAGAACAAAGCTGGAGGCATGACCCTTCCTGATTTCAAAATGTATTACAAAAGCTATGGTAATTAAAACAGTATGGCACTGGCATAAGGATGGACATATAGGCCAATGGAAAAGAACAGAGAGCCCACAAAAAAACCCAAGCATATAGAGTCAGCTGGATGCCAAGAATACACAAGGGGGATAGGCTATTCAACATATGATGTTGGGAAAATTGGATATTCATTGGCAAAACATGATATTCGACCTCTGTCTCACACCATATACATTAATCAGTTCAAAATGGATCAGTTCAAAATCAGTAAAAACTCAAACATAAGACCTGAAACTATAAAACTACTAGAACAAAACATAGAAGAAAAGCTTCTTGACATTGGTCTTGATGATTTCTTGTATATGATGCCAAAAGCAGAGATAAGAAAAGTAAGAATAGACAAGTGGGATGGCATCAAAATAAAAAGCTTCTGCACAGCAAAAGAAACAATCATCTCTCTCAGTCTTAAATACTCCACTCTGAATTGTTAGCTTTTTCACCTCAACATTCCAGTACAGCTCAGCTTGCAAAATGTATTTTATCTTTATAAGTGTGAAAACTAATTTCTGTTAGCCTTAGGCCATCAAATGATCTCCATCTGTACTGGACCGGTCTCTCCATAGTTATCATGGGAGAGAATGAGAGAATGTTGAAATATTTGAATTCCACCCAAAAGAGTTGTTACAAGAACAACCTTATTTTGAATATTTAGAAGATTTACTTTCAATTATCCTAAGTCAGCAGGCGAAAAGGAAACGTCAGATTTCAGGATGCTTCTTTCACAAATAGAGTTACACAAAACATTCTCTATGTTGGATATTGTTGCAAAATAATTTATTTTTTATATTTCTACCTAATTTACTCCATATCATGCAACCCCTGATGCTTTGCTCACAAGTTAGTAAAATGTCAACTGTCAACAGTTGACAACATATATCATTTGGACAAAGATATAATATTGCCTTAAATGAAATACAGTTACACTGATATTTAGCTCTGAAAACAATTTCTTGAGCAGACGATCATACTAGGTTCATTGAGTATCAGAACTGATATTGGCAAAGTATCTCTAAAGTATAAAGTTTAATAGTTTTCACAAAGTTATTTCTTGTAGTAATTTACATAAAGGAACTCTAAGATAATGGCCTCAAATCACTTCTTAAATAAAGCAATTCTTTGGTACATCAAGATCACTTGATCAAAGTAAAAAGGTTTTCATGCCATTATTGAATAATTAATCCCAGACTATCAAGAATGGATGGACTCTCTATTCTTCAAGTAATCCATAAAGTTCGGAATTTTATGTAAAAATTAGCCTAACCAACACATTAACCTAGATTATGATTATTCTATTTTGACACTAGAGTTGAGATCAAATTAATTGTATGACAATATCATAAAAATGAAAATTGATTAATGATTAAATAGTTTGTTTTCTGCCATTCTGGAAGGCAACAAAATACTCCAATTCTTTTCTATTTCCTGGGATCTAATTTATTTCCTTAAATATAAAAAAACACAAATTAGGGCAGGCCTCGTGGCACCTCGGCAGCCCAGGGTTTCACAGGTTTGGTTCCTGGGTGCGGACATGGCACCACTTGTCAGGCCACGTTGAGGCAGCATCCCATATGCCACAACTAGAAGGACCCACAACTAAAAAATATACAACCATGTTCTGGGGTGATTGGGGTAGAAAAAAGCAGGAAAAAAATTAAGATTGGCAACACATTAGCTCAGGTGCCAATCTTTAAAAAATTTTTTAAAAAATAAAAAAATAAAGTATAAAATTGAGCCATAAATTAAGCAGAAAAATGGAATTTAGGTGCTTAAAGTTTTCTATCTTTCTATTATGAATGTAATACATTCACCTTCTTTAGTAGATACTTTTGGATATTTTAGCTTTGCATAGTGAAATTATTAATACTTATGTATTTTTCCAAATTTACTCAGCATCGTAATGGAGGCAAATGCCTATATCCTCATTTTAATGCATTTTTAGGAACAGACACTAATGTTATGAGACGGTATGACATATCCACATCATAATTTTTGCTTCTTCAAAGTAAACATGAGTATTTTTAAGCAATTTCTCAAGGATCGTTGTCAAGTTCATTTATCTCTTCTCTGAAAGAATAGGTTGAACATAGAAATCCATTGCTGAAATTCCATACCTCTCCTTTTCGGGGGCAAGAATCATGCCAACTTCTTCTGTATCATTTCCATAGTCTAGGAAAAACCATGCCCCTGTTTTAGCACAAATAAGGAAAAGGGAAGTTGTCACTGTTTTACCATGTTACCAGAAATTTTTAACCAAGTAAAAGACACAAAAGTGCTTGAAGATCTCCTCTCCTTCCTGAAATGCTCATCCCGCATTCCCTAAAGCGGCTCTTCGTCTGCAGGCGGATGAATCTGCCGCTCCTCCCAGTCACCCACAGCGCAACCTCAGCGCTGGGTTTAGGGCTGGGGCTGCCCGAGTGGCTGAAATTTTCATTCTCGGGCAAAGCACTGAACGCTGTGGTGGGACCCTATACTGCATGTGGTTTGAGCATTGGTAGGTTATAAACAGCACGTGAAAGGATATTGTTGACTTCAGTTTCGGAGTATTCTGAAATTTCCAATTTTTCCTGTGTTACAGTAAATAAAATAGAGTCGGCTTCAGGGAGATTGAGGTAGCCGTGATTTTAGGAATCATTGATGACTCCAGAAGCATAGAATAAAATAAAAATATTTCACTTATTTTGCTGTTTGACCATCCCCAACCCTTTCCTCCAAAGTTCCCTAAAATTTTCCTGGGGTGCAGCAAAGAGCGTGAATAATGAGAAGCTTTTTTCAAAAACCTATTTCTGAACCAAAAGGTAATCTCGTGCAAGATTTTCCTATTTTTGCTCTCATCTGTTTTTCAGGAGAGATCACAAAATCTGATATGAAATATTATCCTTCTATTCATTTTTCATTTTTAAACAGGAAAATTATTTTTTAAAAGTAACATTTTACCTACGCTCAGGTGAACAACCACAGTAAATTGGTCAAAAGTATATTATAGTGCACACCCAAAGTTAACAGAATTTATTTTTCAGAGAAGTTTTAGGTTTATAGAAAATAATGAGCAGAAAGTACAGAGTTCCTGTATAACCCTTCTCCCACTCCACTCCCACACAGTTATTATTAACATCCTACATTATTGTGGCATATTTGTTAAAATTGATGACACAACGTTAATACATTAACTAAAATCCATAGTTTACATTACGGTTTACACTTTGTGTTGTGTTCTTTGAGTTCTGACAACAGCATAATGCCATGTGTTCAGCATTGCAGTATCATGCAGAATAGTTTCCTTCTCTCTGAATCTGGCCTGTCCTCCACCTGTTCATCCTTTCTGCCTTCCCCCCAGAATCCTGGCAGCCAGTGATTTTTTTTATTGTCTCTATAGTTTTGCCTTATCTAGAATGTCAAGTAGTTGGAATCATACAGAATGTGATCTTTTTATTGTAGATTCTTTCACTTAACAATATGCGTATAATGTTTTCCTATGTTATTTTTATGGCTTAATAGCTCATTTCTTTTTATCACTGAATAATATTTCATTGTATGGATGTATCACAGTTTGTTTATGCATTCACCTATTTGTTGCTTCCAGTTTGGGGCAGTTATGAATAAAGCTGATATAAACATTCATGTAAATGTATTGCGTGAACATAACTTTTTAACTCATTTCTTAGAAATCCTAGAAACATCTAGGAACGTGATTGCTGGATCATACAGTAAAGTTAAATTTAGCTTTTAAGAAACCACTGAACTATATTGCAAAGTGGCTGTTGGATTCCCAGCAGCAATGAATGACAGTTCCTGTTGCTCCACATCCTTGCCAGCATTTGGTGTTACCAGTGTTTTTGGATACCAGTCATTCTAATAGGTGCATGGCGATATCTCACTGGGTTAATTTGTAATTCACTCATGAAATAGGATGTTGAAGTCTTTCCATATACTTATTTGCCACTTGTATATATTTATTGGTGAGACGTCTATTCACATCTTTTGCCCACTTTTTAATTGGGTTGTTTGTTTTCTTATCATTAAGTCTTAAGAATTCTTTGTATATTTTAGATACAAGTCCTTTAGATTTTTTTTCAAGATTTTATTTTTTCCTTTTCCTCCCCCAAGCCCCCAGTACATTGTTGTATATTCTAGTTGTGAGTGCCTCTGGTTGTGGCATGTGGGACGCTGCCTCAGCATGGACTGATGAACACTGCCGTGTCTACGCCCAGGATCGGAACCGGCGAAACCCCGGGCCACCCAAGTGGAGCCCGAGAACTTAACCACTCGGCCACAGGGCCGGCCCCAGATACTAGTCTTTTATCAGATAAATGTTTTGCAAATATTTTCTCCCAGTTTATGGCTCACCTTTTAATTCTCTTAAGAGTGTTTTTCCAAGAGTAGAAATTTTTCATTTTAATGAAATCCAACTTATCAATTTTGTCTTTCCCGGATTGTGCTTTTGGTGTTGTATCTAAAAAGTCATTGCCAAACCTAAGGTCACCTCAATTACCTCCTGTCTTAGCTTCTAGAATTTTTATTGTTTTGTGTTGTACATTTACGTTTATGATCCATTTTGAGTTAGTTTTGTGAAAGGCTCTACCTTTTATTTTGCTATAATTTATTCCTTTTTTGCCTGCTATAACATAATCTAAGGAGGAAAGGGCTGATGCTCTACTTTAAACCATATCTCTAATACTAAAATCTGTGTTTGGGACCAAAAACTTTTTTTTTAATGAATGAATGGGAGAAATGAGAGCATGTATATGAGTTAATTCTATAACAATACTCCCTATTCTTTATTTATTCAATTTTGTGATTTAGTTTTCACACTTTGAAGTGATTTGATAAATAGCTCAGTAGTTCCTATTTATACTGGTATAAGAAAGATATAATAAAGGGAAATATTTAAAATGCTATAAATAATTTAACCCCAAGCATTTTGGTGTTTTCTTTCTATCTAATGCTTCTCCTTTGAAACTAGGAGAAAGAAAGGAAGTATGCAGCAAATTACAAACAGTAACAGTATAAATAGACTAGATATTTACACTAATATCTATAATGTGAAAATCCTCATAAGCTTTGATCTCAAAAATTTGTATCTTTTTAAAAGAAAACAAAAATAAATTTATGAATGGAGGATATCAGAATTATCTGGATATTTTAGATTTATATTGCTTAAATTTTAAAGATAAAATGGAGATTTATGCCAAATTTTGTACATAAATTATATTGAAACAAGCTCGACCATAAATCTTTACAAACTATCCAGACATACTTATTTTTGGACATGACAAATTAAGCTGCAAATTTAAAGGATTTGCAGTTTTGTGTATCAAAAAAATTTTGTATCAATATGTAAGCTCAATATTTTAATACACAGATATAGGATTTAAACTGTTCAAATAGAAAGGGCTTACATTTTAATAATATCATAAAGTTGGGTCCAGAAAGCACTTTTAGGATGTTCTGAGTAATTGGAATAGGTCTTACGTAATTTAAAATGCTTCTGGATGAATCAGCAGAGAATACTTCGAAGGATGATTCAACATTACATGGGAGCTAAGGGGCTGTGGAGCAGCCCGGATTGGAATTGACTTGTACCAAAGTCTGTATGGAATAAAATGTAGGAGAACAGCACATTTTTTTGATCTCTAAAAGCGACTAATAATGTAATGAAAATAAAAAATAAACATAGCATGATTGTAAGATGCTCAAAAAGATGTATATTTAAACATTGATTCAAAATCTTACTATTAAATAATTTGCATAGTAAATCTATGTTAAGGGGAAAACATTCAATTTTATGATTTATTTTAAATTGTAGCACTCGATGTATTCATAGTCAATCTAAAGTGATATTATATTTTACAGTAGGAAAAAAAGTTGAAGATATGTTTTAAAGAGAAGAGAATTTTCTTCTGAAACCAGTCTTATGTACTTGAATTTTTCAGTGCAAAGAAAGGCAATAGCATAAACCAACATGTTTGACAGAGTTTCTATTCCTTTTTATTTTGAATAAATGTTCAAGATGTTCATGAATATTTTTTACTTGAGATCAAGGTATAAGAGTTTACATGTATGAATATATATGTGTGTGTGTGTGTGTGTGATTGTGTGTGTTTGGTAAACCATAATTTTCAATAGAGGAAAAGAAATATTAACAAAATTCTATTGAAACATACAATATCCAGAAAATAATCATGTCATATAATCGTTGCTTTGTCAGTATTTCACTGATATACTAAATTGAATTATGTTGCTATATTCAAGCAAAGACTAAACTACTATTTCATAAACTTTATAAAGGACATATCTGTACTGCTGGGAGTATAAAATCATTCAGTTCCTTAGAAATCCAACATTTAAGATTTATTTGTTGTTTGTTCCTTTTTTATTGATGTGTTTCCTACATGAAAGCCATTCAGTAAATGTATTAATTTGCCTTTTGTAAGTAAATATATCACATCAATAATATTGAAATTTTATCTTTTGACAGAGCAATTCCGCTTCTAGTAATCTTTTATAGGCATGAAAAGATGTTCATTTACAATCTGTGAAAACTGAATAAGTATAAATGTCTATCAATAGTGAACTGATTAAATATATCGCGGCACTTCTATATTTTGGAATATTATTTACCTGTTAAAAAGAGTTTGATCTGGGGACTGGCCCAGTGGCATAGTGGTTAAGTTCACATGCTCTGCTTGGGCAGCTCGGGGTTCGCAGGCCCAGATCCCAGTTGAAGACCTAACACAGTTCATCAAGCTGTGTTGTGGTGGTGTGCCACATAAAATAGAGGAAGATTGGCAACAGATGTTAGCTCAGAGCCAATCTTCCTCACGCACACACAAAAAAGACTTAGACCTACAGTTACTGCTCTGGAAAGAAGTAATAACATCTTGTTAAACTAAAAAGGGTAACATAAGAAATATGTATAGTCTGATTATCTTTTATATTAAGAGATTGCACACAAACATATACACATCTGTGTATATGTAAATGTACAAAAATAACACTAGAAATGAATACTTAGGCATCAAAATGATGTAGGATTTTTTTTCTGGGTAACAAATATGTACTGTGTAAATATTTAAATTGTTTTCTTTAAATTTCTCCTATTACTGTTAATTATCATAAAGCCAAAATATATCTGTTTTAAAGAACAACAGATTTTCAGAAATAAGAGAGATCATAGGTAAATCCAGCCCAAGAATGATCTATATTTTACCATAACAATTACAACAATCAGATAATCACTGCTTTGAGAGACCAAATTCCTTAAGGAAATAGATAAAAATTTAGCTCTAAGCTAAGAATGGCCAAAGTCTTCCTAACATTTCTACCAATTGGTCCCAGTTATCTCCTCTGAGTTGTAGTACATTCACTCCTTCTTTTAAATATAAATCACTGAAATACCTACAGATAGAAGAAACTCTCAACCTCTTTCCAGTTCATCCACATGCTGCCAGCCTCCTTCCTGCCCCTACCCAATGCATACACACACTGCCTATTCTTCTGCAGATAGAGCATCTACAGTTTCTACATTCATTTCTCTTCAAACGTGGCTTGAGTCCCTACTTCACACTGGTTTCTACACTTTCCAGCTTTCAAATGTTTCTTATTGTGTCAGTAAAACCTAAGAACCAGTGTCCAGGTACGGTCTGTCCAGATCAGCCTGAGGTGGCATCACGACCTTCCTCTAGCTAACCTTACTGTAACCGAGGAAAATGCAACCAGAAAACTGCTGGATTATCAGGATTTTACATCAACTGAAAATTCTCTGTTTGCTCAAATTGATGGTCTTCAGCTATGCCTTTCTTGTCCTACATTGTGAGGCTCAGTTTAAAGATGTCATTTTAATTTGGGGCTTTACGTTTGTTCCTATGAAATACAGACTTGTAGATGTGGTCTGGTTGAGCCTATAGGAATTCTGATTCTGAACCATCCTCATGGGAAATTTTATTATTAATTCATTGTGTTTTATCTTTAATTAATTTACTAAAATATTGAAAAACACAGGGCCTAAAATATAACCCAGAGACACTGCAATCCTTCAAAGCAACAGTAGCATTTTTTTAATAATTCATATGAATTCAATTAGCTATAATTATTTATATTTTAGCCAAGCTCTCTGGTTTGCAAGAAATGAACCTCAGTCATAATGAATAATGTTTGTGTGATTTTATTAAAAGAACACACATGGAATTGTATAGGGGCTAAGCTACAGTAGCCACTAACCATGTGTAAATATTCAGCACTTCAAATATGGCTAGTCTGCACTGAGGTGTGCTACAAGTAACACACACTAGTTTTAGGGGGGAAAAGGAATGTAAAATATCTCAGTTAATGCATTTTATGTCGATTACATATTCACATGATAATATTTTGGATAAATAGATTAAACAAAATATATTATTAAAATAAATTTTACTTATTTCCATTTACTTTATTTAATGTGGTTACTAGAAAAATTAAATTACATATGTGACTTGCATTATATTTCTAATTCAAAGCTCCTTTAGGAGATAACATTTTCAGTCTGTAGATAGTACATATAAGTCATGGGCCCTGGAAAATTTAAGATAGTTCTAGACGAATACGTAACTGTAGCAGTTAATAAATCTTTCCACTAATGTTCCACTATTAATATAACTCAGCTCATTGCTCTCTGTCTGCTTCTTTTTGTCATGCTGCTATAAACCGTCTCATATGTCTTCAAAGCTTTCCTTTCCCTTCTGGTTTCTGCATTAACGTAGCATTCCCCTACTATACTTTCATGCATAAGGAAAATCATACTCTCTCTTTCTACCTTAACATCTGACCTCATTGCCAATTATGAAATTCTTAAATGTTTTTACTTCAGCTTTCCAAGAAAAGAAACTTGAAACTGATTGATACAGCAATGTCTTCTAACCAGGGGGACATCAAGAGTTTCTGGTTACTTGCTACATTAAGGTTTCACAAGAAATGTGGTAACCTTGTTTGATGTAACTATAGCTAGTGGTATGTACTTTTCATATTTTTACACATAGCTCAAGAAACTTAGACACTCTACATTTATATATATTGTGTTATCCCAATAAGATATTATATCAAATCTAAAATCTTACATGTACATACTATTGCTGTGTGACAAATTAATGAAAATAAAACTTTGTGGCTTAAAAAATGTATTATATCCCAGCTCCTGTGAATCAGGAGCCCAGGTGTGACTTAGTTTCCTGGTTTCTCTGGATTATGGTGTCTCCTGATATTGTCTCCAAGATGTTAGCCACAACTGCAGTCTCATCTGAAAGCTTAATGGGAGAAATTAACTGAGTTCAATTCCAAGATCATTTACATCATTATTGTTAGAATTCTGTTCATGATGTTGGACTGACGGCCTCAGTTCATCACTATTGGCCAAAGGGCTCTCTCTATTCCATGTAATATAGGACTTTCCATAGGGCCGCTCACAACATGGCAGCCATTTTCCCTAAAAGTAGAGAGAGAGAGCTCCCAAGATTAAGCCGGAGCCTTCTTATAACCTAATATTAGAAGTGATCTCATTACCTCTACTGTATTCTAAATCCATGGAAATTCATGTCTACTTGGTTGTAGCACTCCTCTGCTTAAAATGATACAATGACTTCTCATCATACTTAGATTAAACTGAGATTCTTTAGACCAGCTAAAGTCCTAAGGTCACCTAACCCCTACACAGTTACACCAATGTTCTTCTGGTTGCTTGAGAAATCCAGTTTTTTCTTGCTTTATGATATTTCCATTAGCTCCTTTCTTGTCCTAAGATAACCTCTGCCTCTGTCTTCAGAAGTCTGGATCCTTCCTGTCACCCAAACAATAGATAAAGTATTACCTCCTCAGAGAAGCTGTCCTTTTTGCCCCAACTTGAATAGCTAATAAGTTACTAAATATTTGTTCATCATTTTAATTCTCCATATAGTACTTACCACCAGGAGTTCTTTTTCTTATCTACTTTTATATTTAACTATTTGATGACTTATCTAACACTATACATAAGGACTTCCTAAGATGGCAGAGACTGATCTATTTAATGAAATCCGTATTCCCAAAGCCAAGAGATGTGATTACCTAAAAGGCACCTTATTATTAGTAAAACATGAGAAACATTCACAGGATGCTGAGTAAAAAAAACAAATATATGTATCTAAGGAGAGAAAAAACGACCAGTTAATCGGTATAAGGACAAAAAAGTGGTTTTTTTTTTTTTTTTAAGTCAAAGAGAGAAATCATCATTTCATTTCATTTCTTTTCAATTTCTGCTCCAATTGGATCCACCAGCAACAAGCAGCAGCAAGCAGAGGCTGCAATGATCTTCAGCAGCATCAGGGTAGTGAGCCAACTGGTTTCCTTCTCAGAAGCAGCCATGCTGTTTCAACCAAGCTATCCTGAGCATCAGGGACAAATGCAAGTCATGTGTTTGAGCCAAGGTACAGAGGTGGCTCCTCCTCCATTCTACCCTTTCATCATCTCCTGTCTCCCTTGGCTCCACCAATAAACATTCTCTTTTAACATTCATGTAGCCAATTTCCTATAATAAATAAAGATGAAATTTCTAAATTACTACAATTTCTATGGAAATTTACAACAAATGCATTAAAAGCAATGGCCACTGATATAGTGGAAGAAAATATTTCTGAACTGAAGGAAGGTCGATGTTTGAAGCCTGAAGAGGCTGACTAAGGACCCAATTCAAGGCAAGATTACGTGTTTGGAAGATTTCCTTCCAACAGACCTGGTCTGGCAGGTAGATAATTAATCTACATTTTATTTTCGTCACATTATTCATTCAAAAATAATTATTGATCTATTATTATGTGCAAAGAAAGATGTATACATATTTCAGCAATGACAAGATTAACGTATTTCTTGCTCTTATGGATCTTAAATGTAATGAGAAAAGTTAATTATTCATACTTGCAAATGAGAGAGACCTGTTTATTTTTTTCCTCTGCTGTCATGCCAAAAAAATTCCAAGAAATATTAGTTTAACAATTTGAAGCTGATTATAACATTACGAGTTCAGGTAAGAAGCCTAATAATGGTATACTGACATTTTCATTGTTCACTGGGGAAGACATTGCAGGCTATCATCTTAAAATACTCTCCTGGCTTTATTTTACTTTTAAATTAAAAAAGAAGAAACAAAACCACGACAATATTTAACCTGAGAAGCACCGTTTGACAAATAAGAAATTTTTGAAAACTCCTGAAAGAGGATTTTAATGAGCAAGGATTTGTTAACAACACAGGAGATTGGAGACACATTGTACACAAGAATAAAAGTGCTTCGTAATAGCAACATGTGTGGCTGACTTCCTGGTAAACATATCCAGAACTTCAGATGTTTTAGTGTTGAATTAGTCATCACTTCATGCCCGGCACAGTTCAAAGGATTTCTTCATAAATACTAACTTAGGAACAGGACTTGCAACAAAATTTATGGAGCCCACTACAAAATGGAAATGCAAATCTCTTTGTTCAAAATTATTGGAAGTTCAAGATAGTGACAGCAGAGCATTAAAGCACAGAACCCTTCTGAAGAGATATTAAGAACTTGTCCAAGATCACACCGCTGTGAAGTGGAGGAGCTAAGATTTGAAATCAGGTAGCTTCTCACTGGAATTGGTGCTTATATTTTTTATGCTATAATGCTTCTTTCCCTTACCATATGATAGAAGACCTAAGTAAAAATGAGTATTACTTCTCTGATACAGAACTATCAGAAAAATTCTTGATCTAAAATAAACATCTATGTCATTTCTTAAATACTTCATAAAATCTAATGCCATCAAATTTTTTTTTGGTATCTGAGCTAACAACTGTTGCCAATCTGCTTTTTTTTTTTTTTCTGCTTTTTCTCCCCAAATCCCCCCAGTACATAGTTGTATATTTTAGTTGTGGTTCCCTCTAGTTGTGGCACGTGGGACGCCACCTCAACATAGCCTGATGAGCAGTGCCATGTCCACGCCCAGGATCTGAACCAGAGAAACTCTGGGCCGCCACAGCGGGACACGAGAACTTAACCACTTGGCCATGGGGCCGGCCCCTAATGCCATCAATTTCAACTCACTTTTTACATAGCTTTAAATATGAAAGTATTCTTTATTCTCTTCCAAACCAAAATGCTTCAAATTAGTATATTCTGACTCAAGTTTAGCCAATGATTTTTCTGTTTTAAATCTAGATGAGAAGTAATAGCAAAACTCACGTTGCATTTTCAGTGCAGATAATATCCATTAACCCAAACAACTTATGTTAAACTAGTTACTCACTGAAGGCTAATAATTTTATAGCAGAAAATATATATAAATTTTTATATTTAATAATACATTCCTTAATATTACACAGAATATTAAGCTCTTCTGTTTTTGTAAAAGATTAATTTGCCTTTTTCTCTTTTACCATTTAAATGTTTTGGCATGCATTTCTCGTATATGCATACAAAATCCCACAGTTCTAATTAGATCAGCATGAGATGACTTAACTAATTATTGAGCATGAAAAAAATTTGTGTATAGAAAATATTCTTGTTCTAATAAATTTTATTTTGTACTCGATCGGTATATAAACAAAGATAATTTATTGCTCTTATTTCTCATATGAATTTCCCATTATCATAAGTTATTATTATAATTATTAACAGCTTACTAGAATTGATTTTTGAAATTAAGAAGAGTAATTCTTTGTCAATCTTTTCTTAAGGACAATAAGAGAAAGAAAGAGAGAGACAGTGAGAGACAGACATAGAGACAGATAGAAAGAGACATGAGAGAGAGAGAGAGGTGGTACGAAAATATACCTGTCTATTTTATGCAAAGATGAAATACCCAACTGATTGTCCATGATAAAGGAATACTACGGATTCTTTTTATTTTTGAAGAAGGAAAATTTACTAATCTAATATTCAAAGCTGTTATGAATCAAGTATTTTTCTAGGTCCTTTAAATATGCTATCTATTTTATACATTACCTTGAGAAAAATCTAATTATTCATGTGTTTCATTGAGAAACATAGTCAAATCAGTCAAATATGCATAAATTTGCACCACTGTCAATAGGCCTCAAGCAGAATCTGATTATATAGCGATTTTTCATACACCATAACACAGTTGTCTATTAACTTTCTGGTTTAACTAGAGATTTACTTTTTAAAGATAATAGAAAATGAAATGACTCGTCTAATACTTATGATACAAATTAAGATAGAATTTATTTAAAATTGTGTTAGGGGCCCAGCCTGGTGGCGCAGTGGTTAAGTTCTCATGTTCCACTCCGACGGCCTGGGGTTCACCAGTTTGTATCCTGGGTGCGTATTTAGACACCATTTGTCAAGCCATGCTGTGGCAGGTGTCCTGCATATAAAGCAGAGGAAGATCGGTATGAATGTTAGCTCAGGGCCAGTCTTCCTCAGCAAAAAAGAGGAGAATTGGCAGCAGATGTTAGCTCAGGGCTAATCTCCGTTCAAAAAAAAAAGTGTTAAGATACTAGAACATCCTCAGTTGACGGAATATTTGTTGATTTTATTGAGAAATTGCAAATTTGTTCAAATCTCTTTAATCCATTAATTTTGTCATTAGTACCATCAAGTTAATTCCAATTGCTAGCGACTCTGTGTACAGCAAAGCCAAACCCTGCCTGGTCTTTTTGCGCCATCCTCTCACCTTCCTGCATTCCATCAGATGATGCTCTGCTGCTATTCATAAGGTTTTCATGGTCAATGTTTTCAGAAGTGGGTGGCCAGGTCTTTCTTCCTTGTCTGTCTTAGTCTAGAGGCTCCACTGAAACCTATCCACTATGGGTGACCCTGCTGGTGTTTGAAATACTGGTGGCATAGCTTTCAGAATGACAGCAACATGCAGCTGCTACATGACATGATGCAGTATGACAACCGACAGTTGAGTGGGGTGGTTCCCTTGTGGCAGAACTCAGAAAGCAGCGGTGAGAGGAGCACCAAATCTTAACGACTAAACCACCAGTCCACTAATTGCATCTCTTCGATTTCACTGTATTAAGTTTTGTATTTGAAGGTTATATTGTTAGCCTTTTTTTCAGGAAGTAACTCTGATTCCTATTTTATTGTAAAACAGGATGATTAAAGAACTCAGAAATTTATATTTAATGACTTTTAAAAGTTTTATTTAATCTACTATAAATTATTTATTAACATCCTTTAAAACTCTACAGTATACAACATATTTTAGCAGTATGAGATGTTATATTCCGACAAAGATTGTGGTTTTAAGGTGTCAGATTATTTTAATAACTTCCTGAAGAAAGAAAACAATTTAAAAGGATCTATATACTTCTAATACCTTTTAAACAAAAATAATAAAACCTCACCACTAGTTAAGTCCAGGAATTTCTCATATATAAAAAAGAGCCTTAGTAATGTGACTCTCAATGGTTCATCAGAATCTTTCATAGCCATACAAAATTCTCCTTCAAGCACTATATATCTCCAAATAACTTAAACAGGCATTTATTTTTTTTCTCATTTTAATAGCAGTTAGGGTTAACTCTTGGACCTCAAATACATTTTATTAAACTGTATTTAGAGAAATCTAAAATTATTCCTTAAGTTAAATTTTTGTCCATGGTAATTTATGTCCAACTTCTTATCTCAAACATCGTTTTTACACAAAACACATTTGTCGTTAATATCTATTGGGTTACGCCAACATATCATAGCTGATATCCCTGGCATCTCTCTTTAACGGTCATCAAGATGAACCCTCTGAAGAGGATGACAGAAGTATTTTCTGAATGTCTTAAGAGCTGACTTTCTCTCTTGGCTTTTATTAAGCAGTATATTTGTTCAAAACTCCTGAACGAATAAATCATTATTTTTCAATGGAGACTGAGTGTAACTCTTCCAGGAATTGCCAGTATCTATGCCTCTGATATTGAATATTCCTATCCTCTTCAATGAAATATTATACCCTGCCTCTCACCACGACAACGGACAGCAAACTGGTTATACAACTATATAACGATGCCAGATACTAAAGCAAAGACATTCCAAAAAATTTGGTGGCCAAATTTTTATGGGACTTCTCATACTCACTTATGATTTACAAAATGATACTTTATGTTCCATGAGGAAAATAGACAAAGTTGGGACTGTATGACCATGACGCTCTAGGAGTCATTAGATCGAGTGGTTTATTGCCCATATCTTAGTTTTCAATCTCTGCATAACCGAATGAACACAAACTACACTACATAATCGAAAACAACACCCTTTTATTTTTCTAAGGGGCTTAGCTGAGTACTTTGTTTAGAATGGATCTCACAAGATTGAAGCTGAGGTGTCACTAGGCTGGGTTCCATCTGGGGGTCTCAGAGTAAAAATTTTTTTAATTATACCTCAATAAAGCTGGAAAAATAAAAGAATTTGAACAGATTTTGCCTGGCTGAGTTTTCAAAAGAATCCTCTTTTGAGCTTATTGTGGTTGCTGGAATAGTCCCGTTCCTTGTGGCGGTAGGTTTGAAATATGGTTTCTTTCCTAGATGTCAGTTGGAGTCTGCTCTCTGATCTGTAAGCTGCCTACGTTTGTTCTTGTGGGACCTCCTCTCTCTCCAAACCAGCAAGGGTGTATTGAGTCCTTTGCATACTTCTGACCTTTCTGATCTTCTGTCACTAGCCAGAGAAAACTCTGCTTCTACAAGAATTATGTAATTAGATTAGGCTCACTGCGAAAATCTACCTTTGGCCATATAACGCAATGTAAGCACAGGAGGAATCCCACAGGGCAAAGGTCATAGGGCTATCTTAAACTTCTACATGCCACATCCACTAATTTTTACTTCAGTCATTTGTACTGTGACGACATCTTGGAAAAGCATAATTTTAACTATATTGAAGTTAAAATTTTAGGACAGTTGTTCTTCACAATTGCTACCTGATTAGTTAACTGCAAGATTAACTTCATTATCTATTGGGTCACACTTACCAGTCTTCAGTTAATCCAATATTTCTTTGCTTTGCCAAATATTACAGACCAACACTTCTCTACTCCAACAACCCAGCCCTTTCACAAAAGTACAAGAAATAGTCTTTTAACTTAAAATGTAACCTACAGCAAGTATTTGAAAGGGAAATTCTTATGTCCACACAAAAATCTGCCCACGGATATTTATAGTAGCTTTATTCATAATTGCCCTAACTTGGAAGCAACCAAAATGTCCTTCAGTAGATGAATGGGTAAATAAACTGGTACATCTAGATAATGGAATATCATTCAACACTAAAAAGAAACATTATCAAGCCATGAAAAGACATGGAGGAAACTTAAATGCACTTTATTGAGTTAAAGAAACCGATCTGAAAAGGCTACGTACTGTATGATTCCAACTGTATCACATTCTGAAAAAGGCAAAACTATGGAGATAGTAACAACCTCAGTGGTTGCTGGGATAAGGGAGATGAAGAGGCAGAGCACAGAGGATTTTTAGGGCTGTGAAAATACTCTGTATGGTGTTATAATAATGGATACATGTCATTATACATTTGTCCAAACCCACAGAATGTACAACACTAAGTGTGAGTGGTAGCGTAAACTATGGACGTTGGGTGACTATGGCGTGTCCATGTAGCTTCATCAGTTGTAAAAATGTACCACTCTGGTGGGGGATGGCTAATAAGGGAGGCTATGTGTGTGAGGTCAGGGTGTTTATGGAAAATCTCTGCACCTTCCTCTCAATTTCGCTGTGAACTTAAAACTGCTCTAAAAGATAAAGTCCTAAAAATTAAAACAAAGAGAAAGATATTTATGACCTGCCTCTGCCTGGTCCTAATATCAAGCTCATTCTTAAACTAACTGGTGTGATTTTGATGTATTATTAACTCCCCCAAACAGAATTTGATTACATAAAGAAAACACTTTTTTCTCTTGTGTGTTCCAGCAATGGTATGTAGAAATGTCAGATACTAGTCATGGTGACAATCGACTGCATCCTCTACAGAATTCCTAGATTTCTCAAAAATTGTCCAGTTCATGATCACCTATAAAGGCCCATGGGGACTGATGATAGCATGTATGGGATCTGTTGTATTACAAGACAGTGCTTGAATTCTAAGTCCTCATCTTATTTCTTGTATAACATTGCACAATGATGTCAGATGAGTGAGGTTTATTTGTAAAATTAAGGGTTAATAGTGGAATTGTTGTCAAAGTATGCAACATATTTCAATGATCTTCTCCTGCCCTCATAATCCATTTCCAACATCTGTGACTGATTTACTATTTAAGAAATTGAGAACCCTGGCAAGGAATGAAATAATTATGCCATGATTGCTACTTGCTTTGTACTGCATTCCTGTTTCTTGTATTTTGATTTATGATTCTGGTTAATTAATGCTATAATATTGGCTGTTTTCAATGACTAAACTGGGAGGAAATCTTTCCTATAAGGAAACTCTGTAATGTGCTCAGATTATCTGATATCACCTTAAGAAACCAGGAAATATATTTTCACTTTTGGTGTCAGAGAACCACCTTAGAATTAACTTCTAATTTATGCACATACACACATTCACACACATATATCTCCTCATAATATTAAATTTAAAAAGGTAAAATAATATGCTCAGGAAAAGCATAAAACACATTTTATTAGGACCTGAATTAGAGTGGATTAAGAGCTGAAGGAGTTGCTTATCACTTGTTTTCTGCAGCAAAAAGAATAAGATGAAATATATTTCAAAACACTGCCACAAAGATTTTGAGTCTATAAGAAAATAGAAAGTCTCAACTCTTTGGAAGTAATCTGAAATGGGACACACTTTTCAAAATATCACACAAAAATGTTAGAAATTTTGAAAGTAGTGGAAATTGATAGTGTCTGGTCTCCTGTGAAATTGAGCAATGCATATTTCCCAGTTTTCAAAGAAGAATAAAATAGATCAATAGCAGTCCTAACCTGAAGTCTGCAGTGCTATCAGGCTAGAAGAATAAATAAAATATATTATTCTGTTGCTATGTGAACGAGTTCCTCTTAGAGATGAGGGATTTATTTTTAACTAAAATTCCACCAGAACTACTAATATGTGAACAACCATAATCTTTAAAGTGAGAGAGAATTACTAGACATAGGTATTCATTTGAAGGAATTTCTTTTCAACTTGGATTTTCTAAGTGTTGCAACTTAAAGCCTTGGGACCTCTCAATTACAGTCAAGAAACTGAGCCACTTTGGGCAGTTAGTAGATAATTTTCTTACATGAAAAGAAATGTCAAAGTCAGAACACTTATTAGGCAAGTCATTTATGAAAACTGCTCTTTAGAAACTATATTTACACTCTCACTAGAATAATAAGGTAACTCCAAATGTTCTTTATTAGAATCTCCTTCTTCAAAAGACACAATTAAAACAATGGAAGTGCAAGCCACTGAATGTGAGATAATATTTGTAAAACATAAAACTGATAAAAGGCTGATATCCAAAACACATATGAATATTGGGTATAAATCAAGAAAGACAATCTAATTGAAAAATGAGCAAGATACTAGAAGAGATACTTAGCCAAAGAATATTTGCAAAAGCACTCAACCACATTAACAATCATATGAATGCGCATTCAGAAACAACCAAGAGGCATAGCTACACACTTACTTGAATAGTTATAAGGAAAAAACTGGCAAAGCTAAAAGTTGGTGAAGATATAGATTTACGGGAACTCTCGTACATGGTTGATGAGAGTCAAAATCTACCCGTTAAAGTTTTAAATCAAGCAAAATATATATATGGAATAAGAAGCCAGCACAAGGTTTCCTTATAAAAAATGGAAGTGGTGTTGGGAGAAGATGCGCAAGAGGCTTCTGAAATGCAGGTGACATTCTAATTCAGGACCTAGGTGGAATTTACCAGGGTTGAACTTACATTAATGCATTGAGATGTATGATTATGATACTTGTACTTTTTTTTTTTTTGCTAAGAAAGATGCTGCCTGAGCTAACATCTGTGCCAATCTTCCCCTATGTTGTACGTGAGCCACCACACGGCATGACCAGTGACGAGTGATGTAGGCCCATACCCAGGAAACAAAGTAAGGCTGCTGAAGTGGAGCTTGCCAGACTTAACCACTAGACCAGCAGCACTGGACTGATATTTGTACTTTTTTGTATGTGGGTTTTAAAGTTTTAAAACATTAATTAGAAACAAATTGAAAGCATCCTGAAAGAACTCGTAGGGTCACTTTGTTCATTTCTCTCCTTCTGAGAAAGAATACAATAAGTTAACCTCAAGAAAATAATATTTCATGGCTATTGCATATCCTGCAAGTAAGGATATGGACAGTAGAAATTTCCTTTAAATATTATCTAGAATGCTCTCTCAGATGTGCCAGAGAAACAATAAGTAGGCTCTAAGTCAAAACAAAAAAAGAGGATAGTCTTCTGAACTTCATTTTTATACTTAGGTTAACCTATACATGGCACCAGAAGAAATAAAAATTAAATATCTTCTTATATTAGCTTGGCAAGTGCTGGCTATCTTACCAAAATATAGTGACCTCTGGGATAGTGCTGGTAATTTTGTATTTTGAGAGGCTTCGTTACATCATAGTTGAAAACATGGGGTTTTGGTCAGGGAGAACGGCTAAACTTCAAGCCTGGGCTCTGGCCCTTAACAACTGCTTGACTTGGCCAGGTTCCTTCACCACCATATGCCTCACGTCTTTATTGGCAAAGAACTCATTGTACTAGCACTAATCTTGTATGGCTCATGCATGATCAATGCAACAATGCAAATAAAGCACATCTCAATCTCAAGATGAAGGGCACACTGAAAATTCTCAATAAATATAACCACATTAATTTAAAATAATAATGTATACTCATAATAAAATAAAATAAGGAAAGCACTAAAGAGAAATATCAATGGAAATCTATTTATCTCAAAATTTCACTCTTCGATAGGCAATGAGTTTCTACTTCTCCCTGGAGTAGCTCAAATATTTCAGGTTCTGTTTTTTTGTTTGTTTGTTTTTTTAAGATTCCATTGTTCCTTTTTGCTTAAAACATATTGAATTGCAGCTCAAACCTGAGTGACTCAGTGATTAGTACCAGATATGATGGCAAACAGCTAATCTTCAAGGATGAGATTTTGGTATTGGTTCTCCAACCTGCTTTAGGTTTAAAGGCAATGAGGATGAAGCTAACACTAGAAAATGGAACTGTAGTCATCTAAGGCACACAATGTCAAACTGTCACTTAAATCATCACCCGTGGTTGCCTGGAATAAAATGCCCACTGAAGGCAGAGCTATGGAGACCAAGTACTGGCTAACAGAACACTTGTGCTGGGCATGCAAAACCCAAGAGTCTCAAAGAACCTTAAATGCTTCCCACAGCACTGAAAAACTGAAGAAAGGAAACAGGCTTTTTTCAATACAATGCTCAAGATATATAGAGAGAGCCAGTAAGTTTCTGTGTCTGCCATAAGAAGATATCGGATGGCCAAAAACTACGCAAAGAATTTGGTACTTGTGGGTGATGAATTACTATGTAGCTTGAATAAATAGACTTCCCAGATTTCTTTGGTTAAACTTATTCATTGGGAAAAAAAATAGGACCTCAAAGTTGGCATGATGACATTTAGATAATTTTTAAGTACGATGCACTTCAAATTCTACAGAGCCTTTCTAGCCAGCAGAGATAGTTTCTCTCCCAATGTCTGATGAAATCTGTTCTGCATTAATTGGAAATCCATTAAGATTTCCAGTTCAAGGACCTGTCAGTTTTCTTTATTCCTACTCTTCCTCAATGAGTCTTGATCTATAATTATATTCAGATCTCGGCCTATTCCAGGGTGCCAGTAAAGAAGTTGAAACTAGGATGTCAAAAGTGTTGCGCGGTTTTCAAATTCATATCTTCAAAACCATGGGTGACTTTGTGAAAGAGTTTGCTAAGGTAAGAGAGGAGAAAAAATGTGCTAAGATCAGAGTATTACGTCTAGCAGCCAGAAGTCTCTCTCTCTCTTTCAGTTATATCTCTGAAACAGATTCAGTGGTCATATACTCAGCATGAGATTAAATTGCCAGAAATTTCTGTGTAGAGTCAAGAACTGTTGTATCTGTTACAGTATACACTAGTCAAATGGTCTTATGATGTTATTGGAATGTGGCTATCCAAGTCAACATGTGCTTAAATGTAAAACACACACGAGGGGCTGGCTCCATGGCCGAGTGGTTAAGTTCGTGCACTCTGCTGCAGCGGCCCAGGGTTTGGATCCTGGGTGAGGACATGGCACCGCTCATCAGGCCACGTTGAGGTGGTGTCCCACATCCCACAACTAGAAGGACCTGCAACTAAGATATACAACTATGTACCGGGGTAGGGGGGGCCGGAGTTTGGGAAATAAAGCAGGAAAAAAAAAACAAAAAAGATTGGCAACAGTTGTTAGCCCAGGTGCCAATCTTTAAAAAAAAAAAAAACCACACACGAGATTTTGAAGACTGCAAAACAAAAGTAAAATACATTAATGCATTTCATATTGATTACCCATTGAAGTAATAATATTTTGGAGATATTGATTAAATATATTATTAAAATATTTTGCCCGTTTCTTTTTTTAATGTGGCTTCTAGAAAATTTGAAATTACATATGTGGCTAACACTATATTTGTATTCGATATTAAATGTCCAGAGGAAAGGATCCGAAGACTTAGAGAGGTTGTCATATTGAAGTAGGGTTTCTTGTTCACCAACCCAACTATTAAAAGGACCCAGAGTCACTGTCTTCACCAATACTTGCAGAGTTCATTGGTGAGGAGAAGGCCAATATCAGTGAAAAGAGCACAAGTGGATGTATTTTAGAATGTCTCCATAGAGGTGGGATTTGTCGCTATTGAATTAGACTCGAATCCTCAATGGAAATGATGGAATCCAGCTTATGCACATCGTTGGCCACTTCTCACAGTTACTGTAATGGAGAGCAAGGCCAGTATGAGGATCTCTGTCTTGTGCAGCTACTGTGCTGTCATGTAGGATGCAGCATTTGTTTTAAACCAACCAACAACAAATAATTCTATTCGTCCATACCCATAATGTCTGGAATCAAAGAGTACCTGCAGGAAGGCACAAAAATTTTGTTTCCTGTTTATGGGCCTTAGTATTTAATGAAATCGTTAATCATTCCATCAGGAGTGATCAAGGCAATCTTAACATTTCCGCAGACAGACTAAACTTTAGTCAGTCTTCTTCCTGACTCTAGGCCCTAAATTCCCTTTTCTTAGAACATTTACTTTACAAAATTTGTAACTGTTCGTTCTTAAGCGATCTCTTTGTGAGGTAAATCTTTTCAAAAGACTCACTATTTTTTCAACCCAGGAATGTCTTTCTCAAGAACCTAGGACCATCTCCTTGAAATACAATCATCAATTCCAATTTCTATGAGAGTGTAGGAACCTGACTTCAGCAGACACCTTGCTCCAAGTTGTAAAACTACCTCCTTTCATGAAAGTTTACTGTCTTTTTGTATAAAGCCAGTTAACAAATACAGATGGGGTTAGGATTCCCCTAATCCAGCTCTTAAAATTTCTCCAACACTCTTTATTTAATGGAGTTAAGCTCGGGCTGAATTCTGGCTTTTCTCCCCTATTGCAATAGTCTTGAATAAAGTCTTCATTGCTTGTTTAACTTCGTTCAGTACAAGTTTTACTTTGACAGGAGATTCAACAATGCTTCCATTGTTCTAGAACTTCTGAATATTGTTCTAGAAGATTGACTGTCGGCCATAATACTCTTAACATGTCATGGGACCAACATGGCAAAAAAGGGGAAGTATGGTGTAGACTGAAGTGGTTATTTTTTTATCCAAATTTGTTAGACTGTAGGCATGAGAAAGATTATGCCAGGAACTTGGGTATTCAGCTCTGCCTCATAGTACTGCCATTCCAGTCATAAAGTTAATGAAAATCTATAGTAACCCAATGACCCTAGGATACTGAAGGCTTAGATTACTCCTGAATGAAGATTAGGGCCATGCCGCAAGGCTCAATTCTCATTCTACAAATCTCAGACTCACATTCATCCTTCTGTAATCTACGGTTAGTTTCTAGTTAACTTCTGTCTCATTCTACAAATCTCAGACTCACATTCATCCTTCTGTAATCTATGGTTAGTTTCTAGTTAACTTCTGCCTAGGAAAGACATTCATGAGAGATTGAAAGCAGGAGAAAGTGAGAAACCATAGGTGTTCTTTCTTGCTTCTTGCTCTGGCAGGGGCTGTGTGTTTATAAAAAGGAGAAACTGAAAGCACATATAAACAATCCCACACACAGTTATGAACCTATCTCACAAAGTGGTATCTTAATAAATACTACAAAATAAATAAAATACTACTAAATTAAACATGGCACAAATTGAGTGATTAATACCATCTGATAATACAGGCTTTGTGCCCCAAGTCTAGTCATATCACAATAATGAAACAGTCTGTGATTTCCAATATAACTAATTATATTAAAAGATAATTTGGAGAGACTTTTGCTATGTTAAAAGGTGGTACTAAATTACTCTTTAGGGAGTAAAAGAGTATTATTTTGGGGAAAATAATTATTTACTTATGATACAATAGGAGACATCAAGAGTTTGAGTGTGTGTAGAAAGAACTATGAGGTATGGGGAAAGAGAGACAAGTTTTGAAGCTCTGAAGAGAGCCTGGGTGGTGATTTCAATTCAGACAACACAATGGAAAGCCTTGCTTAAGAGTCAGAGAAAATAGTTAGAAAGATGCTCCTCAGGAATTCTCCAAAACTCTGGACTCTCAGATGCTAGGGAATCGCATGGGATTAAAGTCAATTTTACTCTGTATTTCTGGCCAGGTTTATATCTAGGCTATAAATTCCCTTGGCTCATCATGGGTCAGCTGAACTAAGCTGATGTTACCAGCTACATATCAAATTCAATCAAAACTCTAGAAATCTCCATGGGAGCAGAGATCGATGATAAATTGATTTGGATCATCTTCTAAACATGCTAAGTCTGAAGAAATTTTAGAATCTTCTTTTAGTTTAGTATAATTGTCTTTGGGGGTAAGTGTTCTTGTGTGTACATGTGTGGTATACACTTGTGGGTCTACATGTTTGTGGACTATGCACTGTTGGAGTGTTTGTTTTATACAAAAGCTAAGAATGCTTAATACAGGAGGAAATTGAAAAAAAAATTATGATTCAAATACATGTCTAAATATACATTTTCAACATTTTATTGAAGCAAAAATGAAGTGCCTGTCAGATCTGCTTAGGCTGGTCTGGATGTCCCACCTGCTGCAGTGTCCACATGAAATCACTTGGAGACCTGGATCCCACTGGGCGATTGGTGATTACACAAACACCGTCTCTTCTCCAGAGACTACCATATTTCAGAAATGAGCAACGTTCTCGGCAAGTGCACTGTCAGGGGATGGAAGGAGGGTTTTAAATGGTGGTTCAGCCTGAAATAGTAGAGGAGTTTCACTCCTGGAGGCAAACAGAAGAAAGAGATGGATAAACAGTTTCTGGTCCTGCTGCTGGGATCTAAATGTCTGAAGGTTGCCAATGGCTCAGAGTCATGGCAGATAGCCTCATAAAATTCAAATGGATCTCCGCTACTACGGAAAGGCATAAGTCAATTTTTTGAACATGAACCAATACTTAGGAAAAAAGGCATCTGGATATATGTTAAGATTAGACATATTTTTGCAACAACCACATAAAATTCTTTTAAATATGTTACGGTAAAGTAGATTGGCTACAAGTAATTGAATACTGGAGCAGCTTGTACTGGACTTTCTAACAGAGGTTCAGCTTTCGTGAGAGACTTGAGATGCCCTATCTTGTCAGTGTTAACAAAATTTTAGTATTAAGGAGACATTAGTCTTATAGTAGTGAACAAATGGACTCCCTTACACCTCAATTCTGAGAAAATGACATTTAACCTGAGCTCTAAAGAAAGACAAGTAGCTGGCCTGTGCCAAGAAGAAGAAAAAGTAAGCATAATGACTCAAAGGAGGGACAAAATGGGCATCTATGAGGCTCTGGAAGACAACCAGTATGTCTAATGCTTGGTGAGCAAGAGGAAGTGCAAGATAAGGTTGCAAAGCTAGACAGGGGCCTGATCATACCAGCATTGGGCTTTAGGTTTTGTTCAGGACTTAATGGGAAACCGCTGAAGGATTTTAAGTAGGACAGCTGAAGTCATCCATACATGAAGCTGGGAATGAAGAACCAGGAACTCAATAGATGAAAGGAGGGGCAACAAAGGTGGTATTGGTCTCAGGGATGCTGATAAATTTGTAGGAGAGGAGACTGTGGAGTTCAAACACTCCACAACTTCAGGTGATTTAAGGGTTGGGGAGGGGGGATCTCTTACTGAGTAGACTGCAGGAAAAACCATGTCATCATAGGACAATCAGTTTTAAATTGAGAAAAAGTTGTGAAGAGATAGGAAAGTTTGCAGATGACAAAGCGTCATACTGTCTAAAAATCACAGTTCCCTCAGCTGCAAAGTGAAAATTTCAAAATCACAACTCAGGTCAAATAACAACTAATAGAATGCTGTTCCCAAATTACGTAGAGATGCCATACGATAATTCCTTTTCTTCATGTCATTCTGCTGGTTGCTAGGGGGTGTCATGACCGTCTTGATTATTGAGAGGCAACCGATATAAAAAAAGACCAACACTCTGTCAATACCTTGTAAGACAGATGCTTAATACATGCATGTAGTGCCAGTAACTAAACTAAGGAAAAATAGGATTTTTTAAATATTGGAATTTTTTACCTGAAATTCAGAGAGATAAGGTAATGAGTTGCAGACAGCCTCCCCATTAACCTTCTTGTTATTCTTTGTTCAGCTATGGAATAAACTCATATGTAAAGAGCTGTTAAAGTCTTCAGGGACACTAGAGAGAGACCAGTCAGTATGAGAGGGAAGTAGAGAGAACAAAACATGGATACACTTGAGTCTTGCTGCCATGTTTTCTCTTCAACTAACTTTGCAAATCTATTATCCGATTCATTTTGTTTTAAATTTATTATAATTTTCAAATATCTTACTTTGAATTTCATGATGATGTCTCTGTTTAACCAATCAAACTCAAAGTAAAGACAGCAGTCCCTCTGCTGAATAAGCATATATCCCTCAAAATTTTCAATTGTCCTTGAGCCATTTTTCCCTTAAAAGCACTAAATAAAATTTGTAATCATTTTAACAAATACCTGTTGCATTGGAAGGAATTCATCCTAATTCTGAAAATAACTTTGGAAATTGTCTTTCCTGAAATGGTATCCAGGTAATCCACATGTATCCTTCAAAATAAATGTGCAATTTAAACAGTTATTATAACATAACTAATTGCCAGTGGCGACTGAAGCAACACCACACTAGGAAAAAAAATGTTTAGTTATATCAATCATAAAACAATGCCTATAGACATAATTACAAGGACAAAAGTGGCAGCACCTTTAAGGTAGCTTCACGTGAGTTGTAGAGCAAAATGGAAGCTAACCTTAAAACTTGCTTCATTTTGCTTGATGAACTTTATCTCCTCTTTTATTGTAAATAACCTTTGAGTTTAGAAATGAGATATTGATTTATGTTTAATGAGGGATTAATGGTTGATTCAATTACAAGGCTTTAGTTAATAGAATTAATTGAGAATTTTATGGTCTACTAAAAATCCCCAAGTTTTGAATTTTGGGCTGCCAAAATTTAATAGAAATGAATTTTTTCTTAGAGGGCTTGCTACCTAAAGATTCCTTTAATTCTTTGAGGTACATATCCGTCCAAACTGTCTACCTAAGGTCTGATAAAAGACTCCATTGTAGGCTTAGATTCTTTCCTCAAAGTGTCTTTTATTACTCTAGCATCAATTTCCATATTGCAATTAGTAGAAGTACTCAGAGGTCCCTTATGAGATGTCATATAAATCAAAACAGATGATCAATCATACTATAGCATCTATTTGTAATCATACCTTTAGAAATTTTGATATATTTAATAGATTAAAGAAGATCCTTGTCAGATTATTATGAAGAATAATTTCCTCATTATATCTCTTTAGAAATTTCCAGGAAAAATAAATGATTGATACATTAAGGAAATCTGAATCATGTTATGTGTTGTGCTTTGTTGCTATGATATATCCTGTTTATGAAAAGAGGTTTCTAAAACCATTCATTATCTCTCTAAGGATTATTTTTACAACTGTTTTCATAAACTTTTTTCAAATCTACATATATGCTTAACTAAATAAATAGCAGTAATATTATCCTTGTTTCTCATTGTGAATTTCCAAATCATTGATTCCTTCTTTTTGAAAAATCACTCCTTTAGAAAAATGTCAGCTCCATCTGAAAAATGCCACTTATACCATCTTCTCCACCTCCTTCTTGCTGCCATGCATTGACATCCTGGTGATTTACTCTCCTTGAATGAAGACTTTGTTCCTAACTCAAATCTAGTTCTTTTTTGCTAATTCTGTACTGTTATTAGTGATTTTACACTAAGTAAAATGAACATGATAAATCATCCAAAATCCTGAACTCTCTTTCCTCAGCTCACCCACCCTCTCTCTGATTACTGTATTTTATAATTGTGTACTGAATCCCCCCCTCTTCTGCAAACCACAAACCTGTTCAGTTCTAAACCATTTGACTTCACTGTTTTGGGCACTATTCATCAACCTATTTCTGGCTTCAGCACTTCTTGTCTTCACTTGATTCATTGCACATCATAAAACTCACTCTCCAGCCTATGCTTTCAAATCACTTGTGCATCTTACACTCCATTGTATGACATTGAAAACAATTCTGGATTAGTTATGACAAGCGCCTCTCTATTCTGGATCCAAGTTTTTGAATATTGGTTAGGAAAACCCACATGAATGAAGAGGCTGTTTTCTCTTTTATTTCATGACAAACTCTATTACTTTTCCTTTTTGGTTACACTTTCTAATTTTTGTATGAAATTTTTACATACGCTCTTCTGTCCTCTTACCTCCCATTCTCTATCCTCTACGTACATCTCAGGAGAGAGCAACTTGTATGAGAAAGAAGTGCTTAGTTGCAGTCTCCTTATCTTCCCACAATCAAACCTAGTTTCCTATTAGTTTCCTATTGCTAATAAATTACTGCTTAGTGGCTGAAAACAACAAAAGTTTATTCTCTTCCAGTTCTAGAGGTCAAAGTTCCAAAAGTGTGTCTCAAGGGACTAAAATTAAAGAGTCAACAGGGCGACATTCTTTCTGGAGGCTCTGGGAGACAGTCTGTTTTCTTGTATTTTTCAGCTTCTAGAGGCTTCCTGCATTCTTTGGTTCACACACTCCTTCCAGCAAAGTCATTACTCTCACCTCTCTTCCATCATCATATTTCCTTCTTTATCCTGACCCTCCTGCCTCCCTCTAAGGGCCCTGTGATCACATTTTGGCCCACCAGGATAACCCAGGTTAATTTCCCCATCTCAAGATCCTTAATCACATCTTCAAATGTCCTTTTGATATGTAAGCTAACATACTCACAGATCTGAGGGATTAGAACACGGGAATTTAGAAGGGGCGTTATTCAGCCAACCATACCTACAATCCTACCTGCTTGTTTACCACTTCTCCTTCTTGCCTCCTATTATAGTAGAAAAAATATCCCTTCACTTATCAAAAAACAAGCACTCCACTTGTGCTCTGTTCTTTGAATCTCATTTCCTCCAAGTTTCAGAAGAACACTGCTCCCTAATTTACTCCTATCTTCCTTACAACACCAATCACCATTGTATTCAGAATTAGCCCACCACTTACAAAATTGGGTATAAAAATCACCCTTCCCCCGCAGAAAGGCAATACCAACAACAAAACTCACTCCATACACCCCACATCAGCTACCACCTTTATAATCTACTCCCTTTGCAAGGGCTGTCTGTACAAACTATTTCTTGTCTTTATTTCTCATTCATTCTTTTTTTTTTAATAGTCATTTGGTCTTCTGGCTGGCTTGGTGATTTTTTATTAAATAACAGCCATTTGGTATGAAAACCTGTAGTTGGTCTACCGTTACATTAGTCTTGTTGACATTTTTATTTAAAAATGATTTTTAAAAAAATTTCCATTCACTCCTTAATTCATCTCCAACTGGCTTATGTTCCCCAGTTTTCTATTGATACTGTTCATGTTACAGTGAACAAAATCCACCACTTATTTCATGATATTAAACTAAAATAACCTAAATTATGTCATCTTACTTAGCCAATTATGAGGAAATCAGCTTTCTTTGATTTTAAGATAATGCTTCCTACTTGTTTCCGTTTGAAGTCACTGCCTGCTCTACCTGAACATCCTTTTCCAGACCCTTCCTTTTCTGCTTGATCTTAAAAGTAATCATTCTTTAATGTTTTATCCTTGGTTCTAATCTATACCTGCAGCCTTCACCAGGCAATATCATCCATCCAGGGCTGAGGTCTTTCCAACTATAATCTCCATCCTGATCATCGGGATTTTTGTGTTGGAGTCCTCCAGACTTCAGTATCAAACTTCTTACTTGACATCTCTTATCAATGTCCAAAAGAATAGAAAAACTTGTAGAGATTATTTTCAAAATAGGTGCAAAGTTTTAAACACCTCAACCGCTATTATTTTTGTTCATGCAAATATAGAATAAACATTGTCTCCCAGACAATTAGTTAGCCTCTCATCTGGTCCCTCTTCTGCGACTCTTATCCCTTTTCCATTCCACTTTTACCAATAGCCAGCAGAGTGGTTCTTTTATTTTTTATTTATTTTTATTTTTGATGAGGAAGATTGGCTCTGAGCTCACATCTGTGCCAATCTTCCTCTATTTTGTGTGTGGGATGTCACCACAGTATAGCTTGATGGGTGGTGTGTAGGTCCCTGCCCAAGATCTGAACCGGAAAACCCCAGGCCACTGAAGTGGAGTGCACGAACTTAACTACTGTACCAACAGGCCGGCCCCAGAGTGATCCTTTTAAAATTTAAGCTATGACATGTCCCTTCTCTGATCAAAATTTTCTAGTGTCTTCTTGTATCAGACTACACGTCAAGTCCCTACTATGATCTGTAAGATCAGGCCATACATTATCTGGTGTCCCATCTAGTCAATTTCTACACCTATCAACATCAGAGTCTTAATTGTTGGCCTCTTGCATTTTCTTCTTCTTTACACACAAGCCTTAGACTTGTTAGTTTCTCTGCATGGGATGTTCTTCTCCCAGGTATCTATAAGGCTTGTTCCTTCAATTTCTAACCCCCTCTTTACCTTGTAATTCTTTTCAATCTCTTATCACTTGATACAGTGTTAACTATTTATCAGTTTACTGTATGATTCCTCCTGTAGAATGTACAATCAATGATGTTAGAACTTTGTATCCTCAATGTACTGGCACCTGCTTAACTCATTTTTTGAGTGAATGAATGTATTCAAATCCCAAATCTCTGGCACTTAGCAGCTACATTACTGCTTACATGTTGCTTAACATGTGTAGCCCCAGTAACATCACCTCTGAAATTTAGATGGTAATAAAGCCTAGTATCATAGGGTTGACAAAAGGATTATATAAGAGAAACCATATAAATCATTTAGTTCAACTAATAAATGTTAGCTTGTATTACATTATCTCATCTTTCTGGTCTCCTACTGCAAACATACCTAATATTGTCCCTACCTATCATTTATAGAAGGAGAAATATTCTACTTTCTTATGTGCAATTCTTCTTTTAAAACCACGCATTCTGGTCTTCTAATCTAGTCTCAGGGAATTTAGAATAGTCATTGACAATAATATACATGGTTAAAACTCATATAGTTCGCCCTTCTTTTCTCTCTCTTATTCAGTCTTTTTCTCCTTGCCATTCATAAAACCCTATAAAACAACAGAGCTGTATATCCAAAACTTGTAAAAACCTTAAGAAGGGAAATTTTTATTTTAGTTTTTTAGAATTCCATGATAGCATAAGGTAACTACATATTTCCATTTTTACCTTCAAAGTTTAAATTCTTTTTCTCAAAATGAACTGTCACCTGAAACTTGCAGAGGTCTGACATCTGCTTACATCTTTTTGAAAGACTGTTTGAAAGTGATGGATGAGCAGCAACTAAGGTAATTCTTCTATTATAATGTGCGTATTGCACAATCAAGCATTTGAACTGCTGTTCTTCTCACTTGACAACTAATTCACGGCAACACAATAGAGTGTCAAGATTGATTACTTATATCTCAAATTTCTAAGAAAGAAAAATATATAGTCAAATTAAATTTTTCATAACATAACTCCTAAGACAAATAAATAGAGAAAGATAATGAGAGATCCATGGAAGAGCAAATAGAAAAAGTAGACCTTGAGTTGTACAAATGTAAAATGAAGTCAAGAGTTAAAATAAAGTTCACAAATGACTATCTCTATTTGTCAAGAAAAGGAAATTCCATAAATTTTAGGGATGCTGAAGACTTACCATTTTATTACTATCTCACTGCATATTCTGAATTTTTTTTCTGCACATATAAAAACCAGCATACAATTAGAGTCCTAATTAAAATATACTCACTGATACTTTGAGACAAGAAAGATACATCATTGATTAGTACGACAGAATTTCTGTGTCAGCCAAACTTGCGTATTAGTGAGAGCCCACATAAAGCTTCTACTTCAGCCTAATGTACAACCAGGAACCTCGTTCAGGTTTCAAGGTTGAGGGTCCACTATATGGACATATTTTGAATGTTTTCTGTGGTGCCTGCTGTCACAAGTGTCCGTATAAAACAGAGACATACAGGACGGTTAGAGTCAAAGAAGATAATGAGGATGGAAGCAGAAGGAAGAGAGAAACATTTGAAAATGTTGATGGCTTTGAAGATGAGGGAAGGGCCCAAGAACAAAGGAATGTAGGAAACCACCAGAAGCTGGAAAAAGCATGGAATTGAATTCTCCCCTGGAGCCACCAGAAGAAATGCAGCTCTGTTGACTAATTGACTGTAGGAGTTCTGACATCCAGAACAGTAAAATAATAAATTTGTGTTAAGTCACGAAGTCTGTGGCAATTTGTCATAGCAGCAACTGGTAACCAATGTAGATGTTGTGGATGGATAAAATATGAAATGAATTATAATGTATAAATGTTAGAAAATTATTTCACTTGTAATCATACCCTTTGATTATTGCAAATAAGTAATTGAATTAATCATTTTTTAAATTTATTTTTATCACTAATACTATGAGAAGTAATTAGCAGGGAAGGAAATAAATAAGAGATAAGTGTAGTACCTCAGGATCTGAGTTTAAGAAAAGAAAATAGAAAAGAGTCTTACAATGGTATTTTGATGAAGTAGGAAAAGGACCACTAACAAGCCTAAACCATGGCTTTTCCAGAAGAAATTATTTATGAAGTTTTCTCTAGCTGTGAGAGAAAAGGGAACACAATACAGTGAAAGTAACTTCGTTCCAAAAATATATATATTAATATGTTTACATATATTTTATTTCTTAAATAAAATTCTCGTCAGAATAATAAGAAGATATGTGTTTCATAATATCTTAAGCAATCTTACTTTCTAGATATACACATGAATCAGGAGCGTAAACACTAACTCTATTTTAAATACAATAATTTTCTGTTGGATCCAGAGAATAAAATAAGAGATAATTATGACAGTGTAGTTTACAAGTAGGGAATTTTATAATAAATATTTATAGATATATAGCAGAAACAAATTGAGAAATTGATAACTTCTTTGCATATTTTTATAAATAAAACCATTTCTACAAAATTGACTTTTGATAGTTCAGAAACTGATCGTTTGTTTTCAAGTTTCTTCTGCTGTTCTGAAAATTTCGAGCATCAGGAATTTGAGTCGGTTTTGGCTCTGGTTCTTGTGCCTTGGGGTGAAAGACTGTGGGTGACCATCCAACTGCATCAGCAACATCTGGAGCCCAAGTCCCAACTGAGGAAAAACAGCAGGACAGGGCCACCAGAAATGACGCCAGATGTGCTATAATTATTGTATTTTCAAAAGAAGTTGATCATGTACTTCATCACTTTTAACACTTTTTAAAAATCTGGTAAAAATTTGGTGCTCTATTTAGGGTCTTTGGTTTTTAAAAGTCTATATGAATTCACTGGTAATAAAAAACAGAACTTCGCTTTTGGTGTCCATTTGGAAGGGGAGCTTGACAGATAAATAGCAGATTGTTAGATATCATTTAACTCAACAAACGATTCAGAACCACTGCTAAGAAGGACTGATGGTAGTGTTTCCTCATTCCTTTCTTTTAAATCAATCATTATTAATGCCTAAGACCAGAACGGGAGGGTAATTTTTCAGATAAAGCACAGAAAAGATGATCCAATTTAATTCCATTTCAAACTATCCACCAGTACTAGGCACAATCTTATGAAGATAAATTACTTAAAGTGCCAAAGTCCTTACAGAGTCCAGGAGCTGAAATACTAGAATTTACATAGAAAATATCATGGCAAGCACAGCCCATTGTCAGGCCAAAACGGGTTTATATCCCCTTCCTTCTCTGACTCAGTTCAAGGTGACAATGTGCCCAGCTCCAGCCAGCAAAACTTAAAGGCAAGTCTGCTGGGAAACTTTTGGCAAAACTTTTACTTCCTTGCAAAGGTGCAAGAGAGGAGCTTTATCGGGCTAGATTTACCATTTCATCCTACTTGGAATACAGATTTGATGCTAAAGATTGTGGTAGTCCTACCATAATCATAAGGTGATAAAAAGAGGATAAAAGACCAAAGGCTAGGGATTGTAGAGGAGAATAAAAGAAAAAGAACAGATCCTGGATGATTTCGTTGAGCAGACAAATTGATGCCAGCAACTATGCTGCTCTAGCCTTCTCGTCAAGTAGGATAATAAATCTCTGCATAGTTTAAGCCTCTATTAATTAGATTTTTGTTACTTACAGCTGATAACTTTACAAGCTGATAAAAAAATATAAATTTTTTGTAGTAAAAAGGAAACTAAAATAATTTAGTAAATATTAGCAAGGATTGTGTAAATTAATGAAATAACCTGAAATGTATTTATTCATATATATTTAAATATTTCAAATATATATAAATGTTAGGATATGATAAGTATTAGATGTATATTTAACCATGTAAGGATAAAGAATAATGAGAGATGCTGCTTTAGATAGAAGGCTGTGGAGATTTTTCCAGAGGAGATGATGTTATAGTCAGATGAATGAATAGGATGTTTATGTTCTGTTTTTTTAAAATTAGTTTTAAATTTTAATCTTTTAATTTATTGTAAAGATATACTTTTTATAATTTTATATGTTTGTTATATATTTATAAAGAAATGAATCATGAGGCAGAGAGTAAACCAGTTTTCAGGAGAAGGGAAGAGAATAGGAAACATAGAGAATATGGAAAGAAGCAATATGATATAAAACCTATTGAGTAAAGAAAACAACGATAAAATGTAATAAAAAGAGAGCAAAAGAACCACGGCATCTTTTAAATCATATATTGAAAATAAAACTTTCTGTTATATTGACTATTTTGAATTACAGTGGGTAAAGCATTGTTTAGAAGTAAATATAATAAAATATTTTTAATTGTAATAATAATATGGAAATACAAATAGACATAAATATAAATAAAAATGTAAATATACATATATTTATTTCTGGATGACCTGAGCCCAGTGACACATACGTATTTGCACTTGACTTTGTTTATGTATGAAACACACGCTCACAGTCAGTGATCTTCACATTCTCTGTCTTCTAAATTTTGTTTTGTTTGTATCAAACTATTTCTGACTGAGAAACAATTTGATAATATATATGCTATAGAGTCTACACTTTCTTCTATCTAGGTAAAATAACGAAATATTATTACAATTTACATACTTCATGAGTATACGAGGAATTTGTTCTTCATTAAATATTTGTATTTCTGAAGATGGCATTCCATATTACTTATTTATAAACTCTTCTTTAAATAAAATGACTCAAACAAATTTCTTTTCAGTAATTTTATACCTAATAATAATATACATAATCATCAAAATAGAACTTTGCTGTGTGCATAATAATTCACTGATATTTATAACAGAGACCTTTTAACAACCATTCAAGAATTAGTATGATCCCTATTTGATAGAGTAAAACTGTTATTAATAAATACATGGTATATAGTTCTAATCTGGACACTATTTATTCCTTTGTTTTTATTTCCTTTCACTGAATCTGCCTCTGAAAAAATGTGCATGCTCTTGTCTAGGGCTAAGTTCTGAGGCTCTGAGTTTTTTCCCCTACGTTTTTTTTTGTAGCGTCTTCTTGCTTCATGAATGGGGTCCCCTTTAAGATATTTTCCTACAGGCCACTACTCAAGGTCATCTTCTTCTCTTTATTGCTCCCTTCCTCACAGCAAAACCAACTACTGCCCCTCACTCCTTTAGTTCCCCACGTTTTGCCAGGAAACCAATGAACAAAATGGTTATTAAGATCTTGTATGTATTAGATAGAACATAACACCATTGTATTTCAGAGGTTTTAGAGAAAACGTAAACACCTAAAGAGTGGAAGGAATGTCAGGAACTATGGCAAACCAAATGAAGAATATATATTATGTCAAGACATAAATATACTTAAATGTATACCACATACAAAAGCAACAAATTATCTAGAAATAGTGGATAAAGAAAAAGCAATGAAAAGTGTTACCTGAACCCTTGCCTGACTGAATCACAGTTGGTGATTACACACTCACTCCCATTTACCTATATGTTTGCAATATACCACTCTTGAAAACAAGCACCTGCTATGCTAATGGTAATGACAGCATTCCATTTTGAAGGCTCTATACAAACTGGGTGTCATGTTAAATGCCCTATGTGGATTATCTCATTGACTCCTTAAAAGCACTCTACTTGATAGATGATATCTGTATTTTCAAAGTGAGAAAACAGAAGTGTATGAAAGTAAGCGATTGACATAGTGTTAAAATATGCTCATCACGACTCCAAACGTCACTCTCTTCACCTACACAATGTATCTACATCTAGGTTCTTCAACATTGCCATAGGATTAAGCAGTGCTACATATGGAAAACTCAACAGTTGGGAAAATGTGCATGGCGGTAGTGAGAGAGGGGAATGGTTTTGTTAACTAATGAGGAAACCTACAAAATCATTGATGCTTATTTACTGGACAAATACACCAATAAATCATGAATCACATGAACATAAAAGAAGGTGCCAAATGGTAACCATCAAATTCACTTCCGTTTGCTACTTGCTAACTTGGATCCCAGACCAGGAAGTTGAGGAAGCAACTAGAATAGTAGCATAGAAGTATCATCACTTAATTTTGCCTGGGGTTTCTTGGAGGTTTTATTTGTCATTGGGCATAAAAAACTATATTATTCATATAATGGCTCATCTCCAGTTTTCAGTGTCTCGTTTTATTAGCATTATTTCATAACAAAGCCCATAGCTAACTAAGGATAGACATTTATATTGCTCTTTCCCTTTTCTTGCTATATGCTCTGAGCTCAATATACTGATGAATCAGGCTGAGCGATACCATGTCCTTTGGAGCAGGGGAGGAGGCACATTTAAATTCAGAGCTCAGGAAGAAAATTTAAAATGATTACAAGAACTATTCCCCAGTAAATGAGGTGATGCTCTCCTTTGAAAGCAGGTAAATGCCAAAATCATCTCTATTGGTTGAAGAAAAGGAGTACAATTTTCTTTCCTCCTTTTCCTGTCTTTTCAATACGAAAGCAAAATTGGAACGTGGACTCATCATAACACAAGGATCCAGATGCTCTCAGTGTGGGTTTACAGGATAGAAATATTCAAAGACTGAGCAGGGGACAAAGTTGACAAGTACTTGCTTATATACCTACACTGTGTATACGAGCATGAAACAAGGATGTCCTGTACAGTCAGCCCTCCACAACTGCTAGTTCTATATATGCAGATTCAATCAAGCACAGATGGAAAGGCCTATGATGGTTGCATTTGTACTGAACGTGCACAAACTTTTTTTCTTGTCATTACTTCCTAGACAATACAGTACATCAACTACTTACATAGTATTTACACTATATTAGGTGTTACAAATAATCTAGAAATGATTTAAAATGTACGGGAGAATGCACATAGGTTAGATGCAAATACTATGCCATTTTATATAAGGAACTTGAGCGTCTGTGGATTTTGGTATCCATTGGAAGGTCCTGAAACCAATCCCACTGCAGATACCAAGGGACGAGTGTACTCACTAGTTGAGTTTTGGGAGTCAGGGAAGAACTAGGCTAGGTGGGAACAACTATAATTTTCCATTTGAAATTCATTAAAAAAATACTTGAACAACTAATTCTAATTACTGAAGTCACGTGACTACGGCACACTAACAGACACAAACACACACACCACCTTATATTGGTCGTAGTACTGAATTGCCTCCTAATTCTAGGTTTGCTATTCACCCACTACTTGCTGTACCAACGCTGCAATGATATGGCTTACATACGTTCTTTACCAAGCTGCTGCTATCTTTCCAAATGTCTGTGAGATAAGGCAGATCTCTAAGTCATATTTATAACTGTATTACTATAATCCAAGAAAGTTTTCTTATTGTTACAAGAAATATCATTCTAGAATATTACTCTTGTTGTGTCATTTCTTTTTAAAGAAATTTTGGTAGCTTCCTGTCACCTAGATGATAAAGGTGTGAAAAACTAACAAGTCTTCAAGGTCCTATGATAACCTGAAATCAGACACCATTTGCAGTCTCTTTTCCAACAAAGGATCCCACTACCTCATACCGTAAGTGGCTTCAAACATATCACTGTTCTACAATTCACTCATTCATTCATTCAATAGATATTTATTGAGCACCAGCTATGTGCAAGGTGTTGTCACAGAAAGAAAAAACCCAAAAAACAGCTCTTCCTTTTTGGAACTTATGTTGCTGTCTGAGAAAATAGAAGGTTAATTTTATACATAAGTAAAATATACTGTATGTTAAAGTGGGAAGAATGGTAAGAGTAAAATAAAACTAAGAACTTGTGAGGAGTTCCAAGAATGAGCATGTGGGAAACATATTTTTTAATCAATATTTAGTCCTAGAGGTGGAACTGATGAGTCTATCTCTTTCACAGCAGAAAGACTCACTTTTAATACCCTGCTTCTCTTCTGAAACAAACACGCTGAAAACTGTTTCTTCCTGTAAACTGTTCCCAAATTTGAATACCGTTCTTACCTAAGGCTGCCTTTTTAGCATTTATGCATTGATATTTAATGGCATCTGCTTAGACTCTCCTATCAGAGTGTCCTTTCCCTTTAGGAAAATCCCTCGTCCCTGGAGCTTCAGTGATCTTCATCGGAGACTGACCTCCACACTTGTCTATTTGCCAATACCTCTTTCCAGGCTACCAGCCCGTGTACCTAACTAGCTACCAGACATTTCCATCTGAATGTCTCAATGGTATCTCAAGCAATTTCTAAAACTAAATCTCGATCATTCTTATGAAAGTATCACACCCCCCCAAAAAACTTTGGAAATAAATGCTATTCATCCGAAAGCCCAAGCCAGACAATTCCAGGTCATCCTTCATCTGTTCCTCCTCCTCACAGGTCACAGTCAATGGACACACTCCAAAATCTTAAATTTGTTTGCAGATTTCTATGGCTGACCTCTTTGCATTCCTTGTGCTGGTCTCTGTGAATATAGTCTGGTCCTTGCCAATCCATTCTACACACGCAAGCCCCAGATTTTCTTAAACTGGTGATTTTACTCACTTGTTTAACATTTCCATTGGCTTTCCATTGTTATTTGGATAAAAAAGTCATTTCTTCAAAAGATTTAAAGGCCCAGTGATGTGGTCACTGCTCACATTTCTATTCTGATTTACGACTAATTTGCTCTTGGTTCCTTCTGCAAATCACACTGACCTTGGTTCAGTTTCACAAACATTCTCTATGTTTTTGCACCACAGGTTCTTTGCTTCCTTTCTTTCTGTACTGTTGTTTCCTTTCTTTCTGTACTGTTGCTTCCTTTTATAGCCAAATCTTTGGTTACCAGCATTATGCTTTCTAACTTTACTCGGATATCGGAATTTTGGGCAACTATAAATTTCCTTCAGATGCTTTTCCTCACCCCTTCATTTAAAATCAGGATATTTTTCTAACTTGTTTTTCACAGAACCCTTTGCCTGCCTTTAGAACATACCTCAATCTGTAGCCTTATATTGTTTTTCCTTGTTCCCAAAGCTGGTGTATCCATTAGACCAAAACTTTCATAGCAGCAAGGACTGTATTACATTTTGCTCACCATTTTATTCCCAGTATCTAGCAGTATTCCTGATATGTAATGGGAAATCTCATAATATTTGTTAAATGCGTGAATGAATAGATGAGTCTGCCTCTATTATTTTATGAAAACAATTTAAACCATTTGGAAAGTTATTTTAACATCTTATTTCAAATCTCTGGACTCATTAGGAATATATTGTTTCTGTAAAATTGACATAATTCCACTGTCCAAATAAAAAGAAATGAAAAGAAATAAAAAAGAAAATGTAAAGTATTTTACTATGGATTGTATGGGCAGTATTTAGAATATTGTGGCTTCTAAATAATTCTTAAATATTGTACTAAGTACAGGAATAATTTGCAAGTTACTCTTACATATTTTTACGACTTGATTTATAATTATGCTTTGAAAAAATCTTGAAAATAACAGACCTTATTGATTTGAATTATTACTTGTGACATTCTATGCGTAGACTTCTCTTACTTTAGTCTCTATTACCAATGAGTCCTACCTTAGTAATACTATCACAAGTACTTTTTTTTTACGTAGAGGTTATGAAGCATCTATAACTCTTAGAACCTTTGTGATTTTTCTTCAGAGTACCTTCTCAAGTCAAAGGTCTCCAAAAGCAAAGACAGAAGCTATAGATGGACTCAGTAGGGAACCAACCACACAGAATGAGTTGAATTATGCTATGAGAACCAGCTTTTGAAGATAGTCTCTCTGGGTCAGGATGGAGTAGTGTTAATGTCAAACAACCACCCACACAAACCAAGCTCCCTGTGACTTCAGCAGTGATGTATGTTCCCATTAAAGTAGTCTTTATGAGTTCCTTGTAATGATTGAGTCATTTCTATAGTTGCCAATATGTTCCCAAAGAAAGTATCCTGGTTACGATGGACTTAATAATCTTTAAAAGGGATCACACACACATGCCTTTTATGCACTCTGTATTATCTATTTCCACATGTCTCTGCAGTTTGTAATTGCCTATCATAGAATCACAATTGTGAATAAAAAATAAAATTTTATTATTGAATGCTCACTTGAACCCAGAAACAAGCCTTATATTTTCTTTATCAGAAAATATCTATTTTTATAAAAGTAATCAATCAATTGAGTTACTCTCACCTAAGGTATTCCAAATAATAAAAACAGATGCTATTAAAGTACTACATTTCCAATCCAAATAAAGATTAATATCCAAGAATGGAAGGGAGGAAACCAGTATAATGCATTATAAATTACAAGCATGTAATTATTTGGTGTTTCAATTAGTTAATAACTAAATTTCTTTAAGTTCTTAGAGAAAAAGTTCAATATGAATGCAAAGAGTTATGATTTTTATAAGCTAGGTAGCCCCTATTAAGAAAATAATTTCTGCAAATTAAATAATATTGTATGAGTTTTTAAATTATAGCAGTGATAGTAGTACATAATTTCAGTAGAACTAGGAAAGGGGGAGGAAAATATTAATTATGTTTATTAGAAAAAAGAGACAATATTTTTTGCTTAAGGAAAACAATATAGGTTAGAAATGTCATACAATGTTAACATATTTTAATGCACCTACATTGTTATTCTATCCTTGCGCTCCATAATTGTTAAGTCTGGTTTCCCAGTGTTAATGATCCATCATGTAAATTGACTTGAAATATAACTGATGGTCTCCTGATATCAGTAAACTTCAATTTATGTTTAGCTATTAAAGACATATATGGAGCATCTCTGCACTGATTAGATACCATAATAAATCTGATTTTACTGAAAAAGGTCAATGCAAATTTATTTTGAAAAATTGAAATATATTGGCTTTATTTGAATTTCTGGTTTTTAAATCATTAGAACATTTAAAAAGCAAACAAAGCAAAAATGCAGTCTAAGGGAATGTACGTGTATTTTTTCCTTGAGTATTTTGGTATATTATCTCTATAAACACTTTCAGAAATGAACTCCTTATTCGTTTGGGGAGCCTTGCTATTGTGACTGAGAATTTTCTTGAGATGCTTGGGAAGTTTTTCTTTATGTAAATGAGTTCATATTCTACTTATTTGATCATGGTCCTTGAAATATGCCCATCCCTGTTCCAAACCACCTTCATGAGCAGATAATACAAACGTCTTACTGTTAGGCCCCAGGTTTACAATAATGACATCTCCTTCCGTCTGCCTGCTACCCTTCAAAAGCTTCCCACTGTATTTAGAATAAACTCTAAATCCTTTGATGTAGCCCAGAAGACTCTACCTGATTGTAATGGTTAGTTTTATGTGTCAACTTAGCTAGGATGTAGTACCCAGTTATTTAATCAAACACTAATGTAGGTGCTGCTGTCAACCTACGTGTTTAACATCTACAATCAGTTGACATTAAGTGAAGGTGATTACCCTCAAGAGTGTGGATGAGGCTCATCCAATTCATTGAAAAGCCATAGGAGCAAAAACTTAGGTTTCCTAGAGAAGAAATTCTGCCTCACCGCTACAGCATCAACTCCTGCCTGAATTTCTAGCTTGCTGACCTACTCTATAGATTCTGGACTTGCCACTCCCTACAATTGCATGAGCCAATTCCTCAAAATCAGTCTTTTTATGTGTGTGTGCATCCATATATGTGTACACATGCATACACATATACATAAACACACACGCAAACACACATGTATCATATTGGTTCTGTTTCTCTGGACACCCCTGACTGATACAATGATCTAACTCTGTGCCCTCTCCAACCTCATTTCCCACTACTCTGTCCCTTACCCAGTCTATTCCAGGTGCAAAGGACGTGGATTTAATGTTCTTGAATTAGAACTGGTTGCTTTTTTCCCTTTGGTGTTCAGGTTCCTAATTTGATCATTGCCATACCATGTTTCTCTCTCTCTTTTAGAAATCTAGTTTTTCCTAAAAATTGCCAGCCCAAAATGTTCTTATTGCAAGTGGGACTTACTTACAATGACATGAATTTAGGAATTTCAGACTTTATTTTGCTTTTTCGGTTAAGAAGTCTACTTGTCCTTCAGATATCTTAATATTTTCTTTTCAGTTACTGGAAATATATATTTCGCTTAGGGAATTTAAAACAAAAGATTTTAGAAGGAAACTGCATTTGGAAGCAACTCCTTCAAAAACATGATCTGTGACCTCCATGGACTCTCCTTTCACTTTTGTGTGTGTATCTATCTGTCTGTCTGTTTATATATTTATCTATCTTCTATATAGTTCATTTTTACAACACTATTTGAAAAATAATAATGATCTAAGTTAAGAAAGAAATATTTGCATGGCCTGGGGCTTGATTCTACTCACACCTTGTTTAATCCAGTTTATGTTACGAAAAGGGTGAGATGGATATTTCAAGATTCTTGTACATACTTAGCTTTCCACATATTTTAGCGGTGTTTTCATCAAGTTAATAAATTATGTTTAGAGATTCAAAGTTAATAGCTACATATATAATTTATATTTTTCAAACTTGTTTAGTAACGTTTTACTTCTTTGATGGTTGTCATTTTTACCATTCTAAAAACATTTGATTCTCTTTCCCAAGAGAAACGGTAACATCTCAAAATTACAGTGTTCTCCGAATTTTTTATTATCAGTGGATTGTTTACTTAACAGGAATATTTTCCTGCTAAAAACTAACAACGATATAAAAATTCATAAGTGTTTATAACTGAGTCTTTCTGTTCTCTCTTGTTCCCATTTCTTTCTAATTGCAAACCACACTTCTGTGGAAATAGGACATTTACTCCTTAACAGGCTTTCTCCTCCTGCTGTTTATTCTTTAGCTAAAGTCATAATCCCACATTTGTGACATTATAATCATCTCTACAGTCACTAATTGTTCTAAAATGCCACTTTAGGTGCAGATATACAGCAGGGAGTCAGTGAACTACCAAAAAACACAGATCCTGTTTTCAACTCTGCACACTTTGCATGAGGAAGGGAACAATTCTCAAATAGAAGTTGATTATTTGCAATTGCTTCAAGTTATATTACTTTTTAAGTTTAAATAATAGGTCATGATTCTTAACTTTGTTACTTTATAATGCTTATTAGAATAGATTTTTAATATTTTTATCTGGTGACCAAGTGTAATTAACCATTATGCATCTCTTTTGTGTTGTAGAATATAACCCATGTTTATCCTGGCCCAACGGTATAAAATTCCCAGTTATTTCCTAAAGATAATTATTTGAGACAATTTTCTGTAGGAACATCCAGATGAAGATAAATTATAAAATAAATCCTGGGAAATAACCTGTATTTTGAAATTAAAATTCTATTTGAAGAAACTCACTAATAAAATGTCTGATTCCTCCTGGGTTCAGTTTCTGAATGTTGTAATATTACATAATTGTATATACATTTAATATAATTTAACACAAACTCAAATGTGAGTCTAGAAACAACAAAGAATGATTTTTTTTTAACCTAAATCTTCCCTACAAAAGTTTTCATCCTTTTTTTTTGTTCGGGGCTGGCCCCGTGGCCGAGTGGTTAAGTTTGCACGCTCCGCTGCAGGCGGCCCAGTGTTTCGTTGGTTCGTGTCCTGGGCGCGGACATGGCACTGCTCGTCCGACCACGCTGGGGCGGCGTCCCACATGCCACAGCTAGAAGGACCCACAACGAAGAATATACAACTAGGTACCGGGGGGCTTTGGGGAGAAAAAGGAAAAAATAAAGTCTTTAAAAAAAAAGTTTTCATCCTTTTTTATTGAGCACATTTCTCAGAAATCTTAGAATTCCTCTCCAGACCTTCTTGCTTCTTTCTTAAATCCCACAGTTATGAAGATTTTTACCATCCCTTGATCTCTCCTTTCCCTGTGGCTCTTTCAGTAACACCTCTCTCCTCTTCACCATTTCCTTTTGCTTCCCACATTGTAGCAGCTGTCCAAATATTGGAATTACATTCTTCCCTGCTTGCTGTCTGATCTAAGTGACACAGAGGGGATTGTTCTCCCACCATCCTGTTTCCCTGCATGGATGTATCTTGGATGTGTCATATTTTCTTGTATTTGTTATTTTCCTTATAAAAACATTCAAGGACTATCCATCTCTGATGGACATAAGTTTTATCCTTTTCGTAAGGATAATAATTCCTTCTCAAGGTGTAATGCTAAAATAAGAGATGTACCATGGTATCAATGTCATACTCAAAGTAGAATATCAATAAATGTTTATCCAACCAATTATTTGATTTCTCAAGTTACAAGTAACTCCAAACCTTACCTTAAATCTACCCTTTTTATGCAGTAACAAACTAATCTAGAAATACAATTTTACAAGGTGTCAAGGCATGGCAGCCCCTTGTCTAACTTCTTAAGTGATAGGGACTGTTTTCTCCTGTAGTAATTAGTTTCTTTGCCATAAATCAAAACCTGCTTATTCAATGAAGCAAGTGACTTTCTATTATATCATATGTATATTTAAGTTTGTGACTCTCCAATGAGTTTAACCATTCTAGATTAAGTTTAAATTTCTAACCTACCATATCTTCCATTATTGAAACTTTAGGCAAGGCACCTTGTATTGCTGCCTTCAGTTTACGCATTTGTTTTATGATGAAATAATCCCATTAGAATGAGATATATATATATACACACACACATATAACAACTTCAAAAATAATATATGAGAAGACTAGGAATTAGAATAAGAGACTAAACATATTTCATAGATTCTTGATATCTTCGGATTGGAAAAGACCTAAAAGGATCAAACACACAGTCCAATAGCACCCCTTTCTGCTTAAATTATCTCAATAAATAGCCACCCAGACTGCTATTATTTCCATTGTTTCCACTGACAAGAAATCCAAAAACTTCCGAGCTGACCAATTTCAGTTATGGACAACCAACAGCCCTTCCATGTGATAAATTAATTTTTGTCTCCTTATGACTTCAATTATGATTACAAATTCCTCTCATTGAGGCAATCTGCTCTAAGTTTTCAAGGAAATTTATTCAAACTCTTGAGGATAATTATTACGGGCCCTATAGTATTTCTCTTTTCCAGATTAAACATTGCCAATTTCTTCAATTATTCCTAAAAACACATGATTAACTATCTTACCACACTCTTCTGGATATACTCAAAATTATCAATGATCTAGTATAATTTGGTGTCCATAAATAAGCACACAACTGCAGCTGTGAGAATTTAATCCTGGGTCAGATGAGACCCTATATTCTTTGAATTGACGCAGTCTTTTAATTAACTTTGTTCAAGGTGAAAACACATTTTTGTAATAGCCCAAGAACATGTTAGCTTTAATACAGGTAATTCTAAACTTGAATGTTTTTTGGAAATATAACCATAGCCCAATCCTCTGTATTCTTATTATTTAGTAATAAGCTTTTAATAATTAGTGAATGTAGTTTCAAAATGTCCATGTTTGTATATGCACATTGAATGGAATTGAAAGTTAATCATTAATTTGACTCTGAGGATACATGGACTGAGAGAAATTTGAAAAGGGGAGGGAATAATTAGGTAATGGTTAACAGAATCCAACTACAAACTAGATGAAAGGCAGAGTGTAATTCAAATATATGTTGGAATAGGGAAATTTTATAGGAACAATGGAAACTATTTGGGGAAGGAATTAATAATCATGGTGATGTAGTTCCTAGCAGGATCAACTGAATTGGGAAGCCTTGCATTGGTGAATAAATGATGGGTGCCAAAGAAGGCATGACCTTCAAAGAGAGATAAGATCATTGCAATTGGATCTAGGAAACAATCAGTTTACTTATATCCCCTTGAGTTCAGCCTGTGTAGCATGAACTGTTCTGACATTGGGGAATGAGATAGAAATAACAAAAAGTTCAAGTTCCAAAAGATTCACAATCTAACAAGGATGATTAACTCATTAACTTACAATAAGGGAACTCTGGAGATGAAAGTCTGGCTAATTAACAAAATACAGCAAGGCCATGCCTTTCTAGAAGTGGAACTATGTGGTACATTTAACTCATGGTATAGATAAAAATACATTTTAAATATGTCCATATAAACTTGTATGATATCTGAAAACAGAATACAATTATAATATGATTAATTGCTACACAAATAAAAAGTATGATAAACCAAAAATAAAATGGGTAGCAAGAATAAACTATTTTTTGAGATAGCAGGAATTGAATTAAAAATGTTAGTCACCACCTTAAACATGAATGCCTTCACTTCCTTTGTTGGAAAATCAAATTGAGCGAAGCTAAATTTATACTTATACTATTTATAAGAAATTCACCCAAAAATAAAAAGGTACCCAAACATTGAAAGGAAGGGAAAGGGTATATCTTTCAATGAGTTAATGTTAACAAAGGCTAAGCATAGTGACACCAGTAACTAGAAAATCCAAGCCATTATTCTCAGGGCTTGTTCTGTTAACTACATAAAAATTCAAATGAATGTAGAATTTAAAATAAAATAAACAAAATTATTTAATTTATACATCAATATTACCTAAATATTTTATCTATACTGTTAAAATGCCTTGCACACAACAAGCAAAAAAAAAGTACATGAAACATTATAGAGGAGCTAAGCACTGGTTTACAACATCGAAAACTCTATGTATATTCTGAAAAAAGAAATCATACAGGTTGTAACCTATAATTAGAATGCAATGAAACTATGTTATAATTCAATATGAGCATAAAATTTTTAAAAATCTAAGTGTTTATAATTTTTGAAAACTGCAACCACTCTTCTAAATAACTTAATCAAAGATAAAATTTAAAAGCAAATATGCACAATATTATAAATGATTTATCAGGAGACAATAAAAACCTTGAATGTTTTTCACTGATAAATAGAATTGCTTATACTAAACACTCATGTGAAAATTTGGAAAATGACTACAAAAGAAATAAAAATATAAGAAAAAATATTGATGATGAAAGTGAAAAGCTATAAAGTCAAAGCTAAAAATAGAATTAAAAATTAAGATTTGGGGATGTAATGCACAGCATAACATCATGGGGATGTAATGTACAGCATGGTGACTATAGTTAATAATACTGTATTGCATATTCGAAAGTTGCTAAGGGAGTAGATCTTACAAGTCCTCAACACAAGAAAAAAATTTTTGTAAGTATATATGATGACGGATGCTAACGACTTAATTGTGATATCACTTTTGCAATGTATACAAATATCAAATCATTATATTGTGCACCTGAAACTAATATGTTATACATCAATTATACCTCAATTAAAAAAATAAAGATTATTAAAAAATTCAATATATTCAACAGAACCCTGGTACAATTTTCTAATAGAAATAAAACACACGCATGCACATAAAACACACACAAGCACACACACACACAGCTCTGTTATAGGACCTCCTACCATCAATCCTGCCCACCAAGTAATGGACACTTCCGACCTTCTCCAGGAAACTCCTGCCGTCCTCACCACTGTGTTCTTTATTGCATTAGGTAAAGAATCCCTGTGGCCCTCCTGAGATCCTTTTAACTATCCATAAATAGAATTTTCCAGCATGGGAGGATTTAATCTCCAGTCAGTGAAGGTTAGTGATTCTTCCAGTAGCCTCATTAAAGCCTGCACAATTGTCTGAGCCTTTTGATCTCCTCTTTCACAGTCTATCATGGCAGTTCTCACATGTCTATTTCATTAACGGAACCAATGCTTTCACCAAACTTCCAAGAGCCTCCCTGCCAGCAAATTCTAACCTTATCCTGCAATCCTTTCATGATGTTAAACTCTGTGTAATGGGAGAGTGACCTTATGTCAATAAACTCTCATTTATTAATCTTTACATTTTACTTCCTTTAATCCAGTCCCCTCAGGAGGCACTCCTGGTCCTACTCTTCCAGGTCCATGATAGCCAGATCTGTAGCTTCTTTGGTTTATAATCATTTTCTTTCCTTAGAAAACCCTGAACTTGCCAGATCAATTCATCTAGAGATTTGACCTCAGTTCTTGGTCTGGGGAAGAGGAGACAAGGGCAGATTCTGAGGCAGGCAGTGTTCTCTTATCAGACGTCTTCTCCTGGGAGGTTTTCGCACAGTCCTTAAGCAAGGGAGGCTTTCAAGTACCTTTTCAACCTACCTTGCAACTAGGGAGGGTAAAAAAGTAAATGAATTATTCTGCCTACTGTTATTATACTACTATGAAAATGCATCTAAACTGAATTTAATATGCATGAGTTTATTAATACTCCAAGCTTATTGATACCTAAGTTTATTGATACTCTGAAATGTGTATAAACGCCAGAGAGGTTGTATGAGACAGGGCATTCCTTTCTACTTGTATTCTATCCTAGTTAGCCACAGGTGAAAGGTTTAAGAACTGCTGTGCAATGAATGCAATGAATAATGATGAGGTTCATTAGCCAGTAAGTAATGCAGCACTAGAATCCCATCCACAGAGTCTGCTTTTGAGGGCCAACTTTGTTTTTCCTATCTTTATCCAGCATTCTTGGGATCCACTCCTACCCTACTCTCCCAATTCCTACCTGTACAGGTTCAATAGTTTTTGTCATTCCTTTGGCATACAATCCCTTTATTTCCTTAGCAGATCTAGATTTGCCTGGGGGTGTCACATAGAGATATTACCCTAGATATTGGTGTGGTGAAGAGGAGGGGAGAGTAAGTACCAAATATCTTAGTTTGGATTTCCAAAAAACAGATGGAGAAAATTTTCCAGCTGAACATAGTTTATGGAATGTGTTTCAGAAGAAACCTGCAACAAAGGGAATAAAAATGATAGGGAATGGAAAGGAGCTGGCAAGTATGTAATCATAGGTAAAACCTAGAGTTTCCCCTGCTTAAGGAAAGGAGGTCAGGCTCTTGTCCATATTAGTGAGCCCTTGGCTACTGGCCACCCCAGGAATAGGGTTGGCTGAATGAAATTTCCCAGAGTAAGATGGCTCTCTCTCAATTGTGGCTAATACTCTGGGTAAGCTGGAATAGGGTGGGAAGAGGAGGAGGGGAAGGGTGTGAGAGATAGCATTCAACTCTCACAGCTGCCAGGAGTCGCGTACACTCACTCTATAAATGGGGTCTGGATGCGCATCAACAGAATCTTTTTAAAAAGTGATCCATTTTTTGGACTTATCCAGCAATGTAACTCTGAGATATCTGCTTTACTGCCTTTTAGATTTTGCATCTGAAAAGTGAGGAAATGAACCAGAAGTTAGCTAAGGCTTAGTTACATTTTAAATTCTAGTAAATATTCTCCTTGTCTAAATATGCAGAAAGCAAAATCTTTCTTGTCTTATTTTAATGAATTTTTAAAATAACCATTTGAAAGATAACATTTATTCTGCAAACTGTTATACCTGTGCAAGTTATTCTTAATTACGTAACCATTATTTGACCAAAATATCCATTATTAATGTGTACTAATAAACAAGTTTTAGAAATATACGGATGTGAATGCATTACACTGGATCAATATCTGGGCATCTCACAAAGAGGATTTTAATAGAGAATGCATTTGTTAATTACAGGAAGGTTTCTCAACCTTAGCACTATTAACATTTTGGGTTGGATAATTCTTTATTGTGGGGTTCTGACTTGTGCACTGTAGGATGTTTAGCAGGATTTCTAGCCTTTCCTCACTAGATGTCTTCAGTTGAAAACTACTGGTTTACAGTATAAAGCACAACAGTGGATGTCATCTGCCTCTATAAACAGATGACTTGTGCACTCAAAAGAGAGTCGTGTACTGTGAGTGATAGTGATCAGGACTTCAGGATAAAAGCTGAAAGTATATTTTTGTTTTAAATTCTTTGAAATCCAAAGTTAATTCATGCCTTATCTTTGCATGGAAAGCTTAATTGGAATATATATACATATTCTTCGAATTTCCTTGGTTATGAGCTAAAGTGGATACACCAAAGAGATTGACGACACTGGGAACTCAGAAAAGTTGTAGTTCAAAATTTCTGTGTTTAATATTCAAGGTTCAACCCAAAAGCAGAAGACTCATTGAGTATTTTGGAGATATGCATTTGCAGGCCAACAGCCTAGGGATGACAGAGCAACTAGTTCAAACAACTAGAAAAGAGGAAAAGATGTGCGATATTCTGGATGATGCTGAAATTCTTGTCTCTTGTGCTCAACTCTTCTCTGAAAGCCTACTGCCAAGAACACACTAAAGGTGGTGGTGTTCTAGGGAAGCTAGAATTTGTTAATAATAGAGTGTGGTTTTTCCACATCAACTCTCTGATGTGGCTGGTAGAAGGATGGAAGCATGAGAACTACGCAGAAAAGTAACCACAGATCCTGCTGAGCAGCAAAGTCAAAAGTGGGCCAAGCAGCTCGATCAGAACCAGAAAATACAGGAGAGCTAGGCGTTACAGTGGGCGGACTCAGAATCAGCCATGAGTCAAAATCCTTTTTCTCTGAAGGTTCCAGGGAGAGAAGAATCCTTGAGTCTACGATTTTTGTATCTAAGTGGGAATATATTGGGAGAAAGGTGGTGGTGGTGGTTGACTAGAGTCACACACTTAGATTAAAATAGTTTTTCTCAAAATCCACTATCAGCAGATACTAAAATACCACTTCTGAGGGTCCCTGTTTCAGTTTGCAGGCCAGCCCTCTCTTTAGTAAAACTTCAGACCTCTGGGCTATATGCTTTAACAGTTGTCACACTCACATTATTGATCCCAATGGACAACGTGCATAAAAACTCAATTTACTTCTGTCATTGCAAGAGAAGGGGGAAAAGAAATAACATCGAAAGTGTTTGGTGCTATTTGCTGATTTATGCAACTAGTATAATGGAAATCCTGCTATTTGAACAAATGCTAATATCTGAACCCCAGCTTAAAGAAATTTTACTTTTAAGTTTTTAATGAAACCTTTAGGAGCATGCCACATTTTTCTGCTTCGCTTTATGTCACATCCCTTCATTTTCCATTATATTTTAACTTAGACCCACTCTTCTTGTCCCTTGAGGCAGAGGATCAACGTGACCTATTTTATTTAATTGCCATTTGGATTTGAAGGGATTTTTCCATCTCGAAAGTAGAATTTTTCTAACAAAGCGTATTTCAATAAAATGCACTTTGAAAATTAAACAATTGAGGTGAACTGGCTATATACTGAATTCCATTAAAAAATCTTAATAATAAAAACAAGCAAAAATAAAAAGGATTTTTTATCATTTATCACTCTCTAAACAGCTTCAATAAAGCTAATTAAAAGTCTATCTCATTTTCACAGTAGGTAATAGTTTCAATTAAGACTCTAATAACTCTTTAAAAAATTATTAAAATATAAATGTGTTTTTGTACCAAGGATCAATTTTCAGGTTGATTTAGCCATAAAAAGTGCCTAATTTTAAAGTAAAGAATGTATTGTTCAGCAAATGAATCATGTTAGAGGGATCCAAGTACCACTTCTCTTAGATAAAGTGTGCTTACATATTTATTACACTATTAAGGAGAATTGTGAATGACATGTATAGGATGCAAGTCCTATTTTTTTGTCATATATTTTTGTCATAGGCACATCTCCTGTTATTGTACATGTTACCTTTTTTGCCAATGCTAATTCACTGCCACCATGCACTGACACAAAGCCAGGTGAACGCTGAGAGGAAGATGGCTAGCAAGCACTTGCTCCCGTGTTGGACTTTGGTTTCACCTGCATTGCTCTCAAATCCTCATTTTACAACAAAGTTTCCTTATCCATTCAATCTGAACAGAGCTTTTCGGTGCTTCTGCTATTGGGTGCTTCCTCTGTGATTCAGTATGTCACCTCAGATAATCCAATCTCTTTTATGAAGAGGACATTGGCTTCCAAGGCATCTGGTTTAATATTAAGGATATTTTGTTATGTTCAGATCATTTGAGGACACATCTCTAATTTTTTCAGGGTAAAATCCAAGTGTGCCAACCATTTTCTATTGATTTTACCTCATAAATGTCACTGCAATTCGTATATTTATTTTTATCTTCTCTCCCATTCTTTTAGTCAAAGTCTCCTAGTCGCCCTTGCATATACCATAGCTTCATGCTAATTCTGCATTCAACAGGGTTAAAGGTCCCTAAAATATGCAAAATCAATTCACTTTCTTTCTAGTTAACATCTATTAAGCAGTTTCTCACTGCAACACAAATACAATTTAAAACCTTTATAAAATATCGTACAAATACCCTGTTTGATCTGAGCTTTGCATACTTTTCCAACACCAATTTTCACTACTCTCCCTGTTGGGCACCCCAGTATGCATTTAGATAGGAAATATTCCGAGCTTGTACTTACCTGCAGACTTTCGTGTATGCACTTTCTCTTTCTGGATTTCACTTTAGCCTACTCTTCCTAAGGAAACTCACCACCATTCTTCAGTAATGACCTGAAAGGAATCGACTTTATCCCACAGAAGAAATTTCTAGCTGTTTACTAAAATCCATTCATTCTTCTGAACTGCTCTATTTCTCAGACATGTAACCGTGTGGGATGGGAGTAGAAGTGATATGTGCCACTTTGGGAACAAGACTTTAAGAAGTAATGTACCTTCCACAGCTCTCTTCTTTCTCCTCTCCCTGAATTGATGTGGTAACAAATCCGCAGGGAATTGCAGAACAACTTGGAAACTTGGTTGCTGAGACTGAATGGAGGAGGGCCACCTCTGAAGGAGAATATTCTAGTTAGACTGCTAAGCATGTTTAGTGCTAACATTTTTAAGTCTTCTGTTGCTTGTTTTCCTTCTTTGTTCCATTTAGGATCTGCCTAATGGATACTACCATTGCCAGGCACAGTTGGAGATAATGAGCACAATAAAGTTATTGTATTTGTGTTATAGTTTTGGATGGCTAAGTCATGCAATACATAAATCAATCCTTATTCAGTGTTTGCACTTAGGGAAGAAGATCAGTAAGGGGTGAAGCATGCTAATTCCAGGGCTCTATCCCTCCCCTAGAGCAACGAATCACCAGCAAAGACTCAGAACTGGCTTTTGCAGAATGCTGGGATCTATTAAAAACCTTGCAACAAGCAGGAGAAGACTGGATGAAGAAGCTGTTGCTTTGTGGTAAGAGTGCACTGTCATATTTTAAATGGCCTGCCTGCATCGCACACACATAAGATTCAGTCATTGACCATTCAGTATGATGTTAACTGCAGAACTTTAATAAACTTTTTACTTTATAATACTTTTAGATCTCCAAACAATGGCAAGTATAATCCAGAGAGCTCTTTTATACCTCACACTCAGTTTCCCCTATTACTAACATCTCATTAGTATCATAGATTTCTCACAATTTATGATCTGATTGATGCGTTGATTTTTTTTTCTATTTCTTTTCTTATAATGTTATCTAATTTTGGTATTAGATTAATGCTGGTATTATAAAATAATGTGAGACAAGTTTTCTTTTCTTCTATGTTCTGGAAGACTTTATTTGCTTGGTATTAATTCTTACTTAAATACCCACTGAAACCAATGGGCCTGGAGATTTTACTCTTGGAAAGATTTTAACTAAAAATTCATTGTTATATATATGACTATTCACATAAACCATTTTTCTTGAACGAACTTTAGGAGTTGTGACTCTGAAAAACTTTGTCCATTTTTATCTAAATTGTAGATTTATGGGTATTTTTTCCAAAAATCGTTTATTTTAGAAAATTTCTGTATGGTCTGTAGTGCTATCTATTGTATTTTTGCTTATTTTGGAATCTGTGTAGTTTATCTTTTTACTTGATTGTCTAAACTAATCACTTTTTAAGTAATTGATTATTTAAAGACTTTTTTGGTGTAACTGATTTTCTTTCTTGTTTTTCTATTTTGTTATGTTCTTGGATAATTGACCCCTTTAACATTATGTAACACTCTTCTTTATCACTGATAACTTTCCTCGCTTTGAATTCTACTCTGTCTAAAATTAATATAGCTATTCTTGCTTTCTTTTGATTAGTGTTAGCACAATATATTTTTCTCTATCAATTTACTTTCAATCTATGTATGTCTTTATATTTAAACTGGGTTTTCCATAGACGACATATAATTTTACTGTGTTTTTTATTTGATTCTGACGATTTCTGTCTTTTAATTGGTACATTGACATTCAAAGTTATTATTGACGTAGTTGGATTAATATCTACCATATTTGTTACTGTTTTCTGTTTGTTGCCCATGTTCCACTCTTTTTTCTTTCTTTTGTGCTTTTAATTGAGCATTTTATATGACTCCATTTTCTCTCCTTTCTTAGCATATTAGTTTACTTTTTTTATTACATTTTTTAGTGTTTGCCTTAGAGTTGCAGCATACATTTACCAGTAATCTAAGTCCACTTTCAAAGAACACTAGACCACTTCCTGGGTACTAGTACCATGTAATAACAAAATAATATTAATTCCTCCCTTCCATCCATTGTATTATTGCCACCATTCATTTACTTATACATAAGCATACATAAGCATATACTGTATATACATATATATACACACACACATGATGTTATATTACATTATATAACATTATGTATGTGCATAAGATTTATACACAGGCACATATAACCAAATACATTGCTCGTATTATTGTTTTGAATGAACTGTTATCTGTTAGATAATTTGCCTTCACTCCTCTTTGAGGCTCTTCCTTTATTTAGATGCAAGTTTCTACTGTATATTATTGTCCTTCTCTGTATAGAACTTCTAACATTTCTTGCAAGGCAGGTCTACTAGTAACAAATTTCCTCAATTTTTGTTTTTCTGAGAAAGTGTTTATTTCTCGTTCACATTGGAAAAATAATTTTGGAAGGTACAGAATTCTAGGTTGGTGGGGTTTTTTTCTCTGAACATTTTAAAGACTTCACTCTCTTCTTGCTTGCAGGGCTTGTGAAAACAAGTCAAATGTAATTTATAAGTAAGGTGTTTTTAATTCTCTGGTTCCTTTCAGAACTTTTTCTTTATCTTTAATTTTCTATAGTTTGCAAATGATATGACTAAGAGTAAACTTTTTGGCATTTAATCTGTTTGGTGTTCTCTTAGCTTCCTGGATCTGCAGGTTGTTGTCTGACTTTAGCTTGGATAAATTCTCAGTCATTATAGTTTCAAATATTTCTTCTGTTCCTTTCTCTTCTCCTTTTGGTATTCACATTACACAAATATCACACTTTTTGTAGTTGCCCCACAGTCCTTGGAGATTCTTTTCTGTTATTTTCAACCTTTGTTCTCTTTGATTTTCAGTTTTGGAGATTTCTGTTGGGATACCTTCAAGCTCAGAGATTGTTTCCTGAGCCATGTCATCTACTAAAGGGACCATCAAAGGCATTCTTCATTTCTGTCTCGGTGTATTTGATCTCTAGCACTTATTTCTGGTTCTTTCTTAGTCTTTCATCTTTCTGCTTACAATGCCTATCTGTTCTTGCATGATGTCTACTTTATCCATTAGATCCTTTAGCATATTAATGATAGTTGTTTTAATTCCCAGGCAGATAATTTCAACATCCCTGCCATGTCTGGTTCTGATACTTGCCCTATCTCTTCAAATTGTGTTTTTTGGCTTGTGGTATGGCTTATAATTTTCTTCCTGCTACCTGGACCTGATGGACCAGGTAAAAGGGACTGCTATAAATAGGTTGTTAGTAACATGATCGTAAGGTGTCAGGGAAGAGAAACCATTCAATAGTCCTATGATTATGCCCCAGTCTTTAGTGAGCCAATGCCTCTGCACTGTGAATTTCACAAGTGTTTTCAGATTTTTCTCTTCTGCTTAGGTGAAAGAAGATGGCTAGAGTGGGTTGAAGTTGAGTATTTTTCTTTTCCCACATGGAAGGTTAGAGTTGGCTGGAGTTGAGTATTTCCTTTCCTTCAAGTCATTAGGTTCTGATAATACCCCAGCAGGTTAGGCTCAGGCTAACCAGTTTCTCCTGTGGTCAGGCCTTGTGAAGGAGAACAGAGTGCTCTGAGGTATTTCAAAATGGTTCCTTTTCTCCTCCCCCTGCAGGAAGCATGAGGGGATTTTTCTCTCATATTTACTATGGAAACCTGGTCAGCTACTGGAAGTAAATCTCAGAATACTGTGGGTGTCTCTATAACTGGGTCCCCCTTGAGTCTTTAACTCTTCGTGCTGTCCACACTGAACCTCCAGCAATTCATCAAATATAATTCAGAATCCCACCCCGCCCTTGGGCATTGGTTACTGTGGCAGTTTCCACTCATGAGTCTCTGTTCCTCTTAGTTGTTATTCCCTGTATTCATCTGGCTGACTCTCCAATATTGGAAGCAGTAGTTTGTCCTGTGTCATCACTTGAAGAGTGGATTTTAAGTCTTTTTATTGGTTGTTAGGATAGAGTGGTGACTTCCAAGCTCCTTACATTGAGAACCAAAAACCGGAAGTTTCCTCCAGTAGATCTTTTAACATGTTGTTATTTAAAATTCCCAGCTGATGATTCCAACACCTATCTCATCTGTGGTTCTGTTTTATTTTCACCTTTATCATGGGTTTTTACCTTTTGTTTTGTGTGTATCATATGTTTTTTGCATGATGATATTATAAGGAACATTTGAATCTGAGAATAATCATATTTGTAACTTTAAATGCCAATACCCCTCTTGCTGCTAGATCACTAATATAGGGGATTGAATTATTCTAGTCAGGAATAGACTTGTGTTTGGTTTTGTTTTTGTTATAGTTAATGCAGGTTTAACACTCACCTCAAAGACTTCTAGTGTTACCTATGATTAGAGAGTAGGCTGGTTTGCTGGAGCTGTTCATCAGTGTTCCTATTCTACCCTCTTCCCTGTGCATCTTTTCCTGAAAGTGTCTTTCTCTATGCTATAGCTGTTGCCTTTACTCAGTGAGTTCTGGCCCGTTGGAGAAAATGCAGAAACAATGAGTAATATCTACTTCTGAGATCAAGGAAAACAGGGTATTCTAAAAGCTAAGGATGCCCAGAAACTGAGAATATCTTCACTACCCACTGTTATGCCCAAGTAAATTATGTGTATGCCTGCAAATGGCCATACTCTCAAGGACAGAAGTATTTTCCCTTTTTCATCTCCAACACATTTAAACTACCCTGTGGTCCAGAGGGTTTGTTGCCCTTTCTCCTTTCAGTTTCGACTTTTGTCCTTAGGAGAGAAGAGTTTCAGCAAAGCTTTTTGCCTTTCCCTTGTGGCTGCTTCTACCTTCTTCTAGGCTCATAAAAGATGGGTTACTTCACCCTGCTTTCCTCTCATCCCTCAAACTCTCTTGTGTGAGCCCTGCAGAGTTTCTTAATGAAGATCCCAAGTGTGGCGACGAAATCTCAAATGTGTCTGCAGCTCTCATGCAAAGCCACATCGGTCTTTAGCAATGAACAAAGAATTGGAACTAAATTCTTCTTACTCACTTGTAAGGTGGTACTATCTTCCCCTTACTTCTGCTGCAAGTGAGCTAGCTCTTAGGCTCTGAGTTTCCTTCTATTCCTCTGTCTTTAGATTTTAGGCTATTCCATTGTTCTGTAACTTCAGGTGTTTGATGGGTTTACGGATTTCTTCCTTTCCTTTTTTTTTTTTTAAAGATTATTTTGTTTTTTCCTGTTGTTGTGGTAGAAGTGACACTTTCCAGCTTTCCAGTTCTTAGGCATAAAGTAGACTTCAGATTTACACTTTAAATTATGCCATTTCTTGTTATAATATGCACTTTTTGATCTCTTGGGGGGTTCCTTAATTGTAAATAATATAATTTATATTCCAGGTCTACCAAATTGTCAATTGCTCGGACAATCTTTCACAACTTCTTCTCAGTCAATAGTATGATTCCAATCAAGAGAAAACCTATCAATCCAAATTACAATTCAGTCTTTGATGTGTTTTGTTGTTGCTGTTGTTTTTGGATTGGTCCTGAGCTAACATCTGTTGCCAATCTTCCTCTTCTTTCTTTTCCTTCTTCTCCCCAAAGCCCCCTAGTACGTAGTTGTATCTTCTAGTGGTAGGTCCTTCTAGTTCTGTTATGTGGGACACCAACTCAACATGGCTTGATGAACAGTGCTAAGTCCGTGCCCAGGATCTGAACCTGTAAAAACTAGGGCCACTGAAGCAGAGCGCGTGAATTTAACCACTAAGCCACAGGACCAGCCCCTGTGTTTTGTTCTTGTCTAACATCTTTAATAAATCTCATCCTCCATATTTTTTCCTTAAGCATCCTAACTCTATAAATTTCTTGGTCAAGTGGATTAAGGAAGTTGCCATATACTCTTCTAAAACTAGAATAATTGTATACATTTTAAATTGCCTAATAAGGCATGAAGTAGTCTGTGCTGATCCTCTCAAATCTAGACATATCAGTACTGCGTGTCTTTCTGACAACTCTTAGTATCGATTCTGCCACTGCAGCTTTAAAAAGTGCTGCTCAATTTTCGTTCCTCAGAGCTATTTCTGGGAAAGCCTTTCAGTTGGTTCACAACTTCTTTTCACCTCATTCTCTCTCTGCTGAATTTCTATGTTCCCCAGTAACTCTCAAAGATCTACCATAAGCTAAAAATTTACATTTATGGAAACTGCTTCTTTGTAGAAGAAAGCAGGAAATATATGTGGAAGCAAAGGTAGAACTAAAAACTGAACTTTGCAACCCAGTTGTAAAAATTGATTAAGTTAAGGTGATAAATGGATGCAAAAAATTTAGGTGTAAATTCATTAGTAATAACATTCAAATGGGAAAAACAAACTTTTACAGTGAACAGCTATGGCAGTTAGTACCTTAACCAAGGGCTTAAAGTTAGCATCACCAATAGTTACAAATAATAAAGAAGATTGATCAATTAAATAAGGGACCATTTTCACACTCTGCCAAATTTGAAGAAATTAAATTATTATTTCAAACAAACAAATCAAATGATGGATATCCTCATGTTGGAAATGACAGCACCATGACATCTCCCAGTCAGAGCATCGGCTTCTGTATTGCCTTTTATGGCTTTAATATTGAAGGTTACAGATGCTTCAGCCTCAACTGTTATGCATCAATGCCAAGGAGAGGGCAGTTCAAGCTGAAGCATTTGCAAACTGGGAATAATATCCTGAAGTTGGTCCGTATCTTTATACTTGTCTATCTGTTGCAAAGTATATTGTTTAGCCGATTAACAGAATTAAATTTCATAACAGTATTAAATCTCATATATGTGAGTGTGTCTATGTCTGTACATGCATACATATAAATAGATATCTATCATTTTATTTATACATACGCATATATACACACATACATGTACCTAATATATGTTTCTTGGATGGCTGAAAAGATTGAGATGCAAAAAATTAAATCATTCTCTGTTCCCCTCTGTTGCTTCTTGGTGATTGGGAACTTATTTGGTGTATGTCTTCTATGGGGAACTGAGAGAATTTTGAAAATTACAACAAGAAAACAGTCATGAAAGCCAGATAAGTTCTACAGTTAAATGGAAACACATTGTTAAGCTAAATTAAAGACAAAAATATGGGAAAGGTGGTATTTGTGGAATATATTCAAAACTTGCAAAATCATACTAAATGTCTCAACAAACGCTTCAGCTGTCAAGAGAAGCACCCCTCAGATCACGTGAAGAGCTATGCTCAACCCAATTGCTACATTATTCACCTTAGAAGGAACAAGTCAATGAATAAATTATAGGGCAGAAATAACAGTTTTTAATCACTTTGTGATAAAAAATTATTTCGCCTTCATCCTGTAATAGACTTGTCTTTTTTGGTGCTACCTAACATTACTCAAAATATCTGACTCATTGCCAGTCCTGGTCTAGCCTTGAGCATTAATACATTTCTCTGTAGACTCCTTTAATTATGAAGTAGTCTAAAGATTATTATGGCCTCTAAAAATATAGTATATTTTTAGATGGCACCACACTTCTAATAGTCTCATTGAGAAATTTATTATTTGGGTTTTAAAGTGATGATTACTAAGGATTATTTGAACAAGTTAATTGGAAGTATATTTCAATAAATCCTTCTGTTCCATATTAAAATATAGTAAGGAAAAGAAATGATAGATTCTGGTAGAATATACATTTTGTGCTAGATACTAGTGTAGACACAGACTCTTAAAATATGGCCCTATACTCAAGGGTATTACAGTCAGTTTGAGTGATAGAATATATATAGTATATAAAATATTATCCAGTTATGGTAATATTAGAGATTGCATTGACAGAAAGATTGGAAGGTTGAAAGATTTCATAGGATGATGGATATCATCTGTAACCTATTCATAAAGGATTTTAGCATTGTAAATCATTTTTTATATTAGTGCTTTTAGATAAAATAAGTTACCTTTGGAGTTTATACTTCCTATTTATTTTTTAACTTATTTCATTTAGTTTTTTTGTATCTAGAGTGAGTAAAAAAGTATAAATTACATAGCTTTTATATGAGAGTTTTGTTTAGAATATTAGTTTTGCTTTTGTGAGTTATCTGAAAAGATCAAAAAAATGTTAACTGCATAGCTTTTATATTATGGAATTTTTTGCAACATTAGTTCTGCATTTGCAAATTATCTTAAAAAATCAATAATCAAAATATATTTGAAATACAGTAGCAGTTGGTAGCATTTCATCAACATAATTATATGTCCAGTGATAATTATAACATATGAGATGCAAAAATGACTTTAAACATACATATAAATCAGATATTCATAAAAGGAAGTGAGCTAGTCATAACATACATCCTGCTCTAGGTCCCATGATGAATAAGAATCTTAGCTTGCCTGCTAGGAGGACTGAAATCTGTAGTTATGGTCAATAATCACACCTGGCCCAATTTCTTACCATCCCTGTACAAGACTGCTTCAAGGAACTCAAGTAAAGTAACACTGGTGGCTATGTTGAAGGGAAGACATCATCATAATATGTCCATATAGAATTTTTGTTAAAAAAAATAACAGCTAAAACATTTTTTCCAAAGAATTTAAGCATAAGTACATGTCAAAGTTTTATTTTACCTTGCTCTAAGGTAAAAGGTCTCAAGTGGATAAATTCAAAGATTTGTTTTCATTAGGGCGATTTTGTAAGCAAAGTATCGCCGAAACTCATGAGTTACTACAATAACTTGTAACTACCATTGTCCATTTTATCAACATAAATAATTTGAACATTACTATTCAATATTTGAATATTACTATACAATAATTGAACATTGTTTGTAGCAAGTATGTGAGTGACAAGAATTAAGCTGCAAGCCCACTATAAATCTAGAATCTTTGGTAAGTCCCTCGAAGTTCTATTTTAAAATAGGAAGCCAGGATATATCAGGCAGTCAGCTCTCCTGCTTGGTAGAGAAGCTATTCTGAGAAAATGAATCTGACGATCTGGGAGATATGAAATCATGGTACAAAGATGGAGTGTTACAATGTTCAAGTCCCTAACCCCAGTTGTCACTAGAGCCAACCTTACTTCTGGTGGCTCAGTGATTCACTGATCTAAACCATTCAATACCCCATTCCCTTTTGCTTTGTTAAGACATGTTTGATTTAACTTCTGCTATTTGAAACAGAAGTATCCTGAGTAATAGGAAAGAAAGTCTCGTGGAAAGTTGTTCAAGTTTAACAAGATTCAACCCAGCAAGTTTGAGATACCAAAGGAGAAAGGAGTGAAAACAAGATGAATAGCTGAAATCATGGCCTGTGCAAGGTGTCTCAGGGAAGCTTTGAAAAGCAAGAAGAATATCAGAAATAGAGTTTCTGTTTTCATTGAGAAGGAAATGGACCACCTTTTTTTTTTTCTTATTTACTCTCCTCATTACTGTAAGGTCAATTGGGATCACACACAAACTTCGCAGAATTTGAACACAGTTTAGACACCAGAAAACTTGACAAACATTGAAATAAACTGATGAATATCCACTAAATTGTTAGCTTTATTGTTCATAAAAGTTGAAAACATCTATGCTAGAAGCAGTTTACAAAAGACTGAAATATCATTGTGCACCACATAGGCAACAGTACACAAATACTGATGGTGCAAAAGCACAACAATCAAAGAAAAATTTTGGACTTAAATGATACCTTGGACTGAGTGATAGGAAGTCTATTGCAATCTCATGATTTGGAGGTTCTTAGAGATTACTGCATTCTCATCTCTCAAATCATTCTAGCAATGAAACAAATCAAGAGGAACTAGAGTGAGGACAATGCAACCATATTTAAGACTGACTAAATTTATAAAGACTCTATCAGAATATTTTTTAAGTGTTCATATTAAAATCACAAGAAATATTTTAAACAGTTGGTTTCTAACTAAAGCAAATATAGGTCTATTGTAACTGTTTTTTAAAAAACTTCTTTAGAATAAAGTTGTCTCATAAAAAAAATAAAAGTCTCTGTTGAGAAGAGTCAGTTTGAGAACAAAAATAAAAATTGTTCTTTGGTATGCTGACAGGATTTTTAGTAGGAATTGCTTTTTATGCCAAAAGATTTGTTTATTTTAATGTTTACTGTTTTAATTAAGTTACTTTCTTAAATGTTGTACTTACACACTCTTTGGTTTAACTTGTCCTTAAACTTGGGTTCGCGGAAAGGTCACTGGTAACAATTATAAACTTTAAGAGTGCCTTAGTGATGGATTTTTCTTCAGTGGCTAATCACCAGGGGAGTTTTACATCTAGAAAGAAAGGAGCAGTAATTAAGAGCACAGAATCCTTCAGAGTTTCTGCTGTAAGTCTAACTCAAGCTTGGTGGGGATTAATGCAGATTCTTGGTGAAATTCCTAGACTCCTAATGTATTCAATGACTCAGCTAGTGCTAAAATATGGCAGAATAATCTTCCGACAGTTTTTGTGGCAAAATGTATTGCATCCTATTAGTATGTCCAGAGAGGAAAAGGGATTTTGTATATCGGTTAATTACATACTCTGTGAAAATCTCTGGCTCGTTTCATGGCAATTATATGCACACAAATTTGTGAGCATACAGTGATGTAATATAGTTTAAAAGTTCGTGATAATATTTCTTTTAGACTATATCAAAATATTAGAGAATAATAATAAGTAAACATTTGATGTTCAAAGGAGTTCAGCATAGAGGGGATAAATAAATGATATATTTCAGAAAATATTTTACAAATTCCTTATGTATATTTATGGAAAAACATTCAACATCTTGACAATATAATTATATTTTATATTTTAAAAAAAAGAAACAAACATAATTCTTCAGAGTATAATTTATGTGTGATGTTTATTAAAGTCATATATATTAATTTTCACTTAAAAACCAGCACAATTATTTTATTTATAAATTTAGTGGCACTTCAAATTTATGTTCTCTGATCACAATTTATAATTTTAATAAAATGCAAATAAAAATAAAATATTCCTTTAAATTTCATTTATGCCTCAGTGTGCATCAAGAGTTGTAAACATGTTACAATTTTTTTGAAAAATTTTCAATTGACTCAGTCGTGATGTTTAAACATAAAATAAAAATTCATTAAAAAATGGCGTAAATATGGCCTTGTGATAGCTCCTTAAAAATATCCGATTTTGGGGTCGGCCCTATGGCCGAGTGATTAAGTCCAGGCGCTCCGCTTCGGCGGCCCAGAGTTCCCCTGTTCAGATCCTGGGGGTAAACATAGCACTGTTCATCAGGCCATGCTGAGGTGACATCCCACATAGCACAACCAGCGGCACTCACAACTAGAATATCAACTATGTACTTGGGAACTTTGGGGAGAAGAAGAGGGAAAAAAAAAGATTAGCAACAGATGTTAGCTCAGGCGCCAATCTTTAAAAAACATCAGATTTTGCTTCAATATTAAAAACCTATTAAAAAATCCGTGTGTTAAATAGATATTATTATGTAAATACACACATATTTTAATTTGTACTCAAAATCTGTCTTCCTGCATAGAATGTAAGCTGCCTGAGGGCAGGGATTTTTTTTTTTCTGTGTGTTTTTTTTTAATTGCCATACACTCAGCTCCTAGAATAGTGCCTGGCATAAACTGAGTACACCATAAGTATTTCTGATACTCAAAAATTTTAAAATCTGATTTTTCTAAAAGGCAAGAACTTCTGAATCTATTTAAGCCAAGTTCACAGTTGAGTGTAGAAAAATAAATACATTTTATAACTAAATATTCATCAACCCATATGAAAAAGTGTTGTACTCATAAGAGCAATAATGTATGTTACCAACATTCAGACATTAATTTTGTTCAAAGGATCTGCTTATTTTTTCTTTTGTTGTTAATTGGCTTTTCTAAATGTTTATTTACAACGAAAAGAAGACCATTAACTTATACAAAATTTTCTCTCTACGCCATCTTTAGCAATACCCCACTAGGAAACATCATGAAATTCTGCAGATACAATGCAATATCAGATTCTGCCCTTCCTCAAAAAGTTTTGCTATTTCTTAAATTACTACGGGTCAATGTCATCTGAATTTCTTGATTTCAATTTTTAAATTAAATAATAATAAAAATTTTGCATCTTTTTAAATTTATGCAAGTTATGTTCAGTTTCATAAGAATACAACACATTATGATAAATTTATATGCTTATAGTTCTTTTCCAGATAAGGAAATTGAAGCATTAAGCTATTTAAATACATTATAAAAGGCAAATAGCATCCAGTTAGTAGAAATGAACTTAGAAAGTACAAGTCTCAAAAAAGTATGATTTAGAAATGATGAATATTCAACATAGTAAATCTCATAAAATGCTAAAACAATGCTACAATTTAATAAAGCTATGAAAAACCATCCATCTCCTTCTATATATTTCATTTCTCTCAGTAATCTCTCTTAGCATGTAATCTTTAAAGTATGAATATATTTTTAGTCATTTCCTAATACTTTGCTAAAAAAGAAATATAATCTCTTTTTAAAGAATCTTCCTCAAAATAAAAAGGAAGTTTATGACTTTAGTCTTCATTCCTAAAATATAGTAGACCAAGAAATATGCAAAATTACAATATAAGATCCATACCATACTATTTTAAATAGTTTAATACCATACAACACTCTTTGTAGTATTATTTTTGACATATTTTTAAATTTCATTAATAATGAAAATCAACTATATCATCACCAATATTTTTATTGCATGTTACAGAGAGATGTGAACAAGAAAAGTGTCCACTTCATTAAATACAGTTTTTGTGAGGATTACGTGAATACTCAATGATAATTAATACATCATTAACCTCTAATAAATATCGGAAAGAGTTGTCAGTATTTGCTGTATCTATATTTTCCCTTACTATTGTTGTCTGCATTACTTGCACCAGACTTTCACCCAAACCAATAGGCATGAACTGCTCTTGTCACGTTACCAATGTCCTCCCAGACACTAAATGCATGCTCAATTTTCATTTCTCAACCTAATGGAACCATCAGCAAGTAATCTAGTTAACTGAATTAGGCTAACAGCAAGATTCACCCGTGCTTGATCACTTTCTCCTTTTTGTAACATTTGGACCTAAGAACACTACACTCTCCAGTTTCCTTCTGTGGTAAGCAGAATAATGGTCCCCAAAGACACCCCTGTCCTAATCCCCAAAGCCTGTGAATATGGCGTTACATGGCAAAGTGGAATTATAGTTGCAAATAGAATTAAGTTTGCTAATAAGTGGACCTTAAAATAGAGAGATTATCCTGGATTGTCCAGATAGGCCCAGTGTAAGCAAAAGGATCATTTTAGTGTGGATGAGTAAAACAGAAGAATCAGTGTCAGTGAAAAAGGTGGGAAAAAATTGACTGGCCATTACTAGCTTTACTTTTTTTTACTTTTTATTTTTTTGGTGAGGAAGATTGGCCCTGAGCTAACATCTCTGCCAATCTTCCTCTATTTTGTACATGGGACTCCACCACAGCTTGGCTTGATGAGTGGTATGTAGGTCTGTGCCCGAGATCTGAACCCCTGAACCCCAGGTGGCTGAAACAGAGTGCATGAACTTTGCCACAATGTCAACAGGCTGCCCCCCATTACTAGCTTTAAAGATAGAAGAGAACTATGAGCCAAGGAATTGAATCTTCAAAAGCTAGAATAGACGAGGAATCAGAATCTGCCATAGAACTGCCAGAAAGGAAGGCAGCCCTGCAGAGACATTGATTTTCATCCATAAGACCCATTTTAGACTTCTGATCTCCAGAACTACAAGATAATGTGTATTATTTAGCCACCAAGTTCTGGTAATTTGTTATAGTAGCAACAGAAAATTAGTACACCCTCCTCCCTCATGACCACTCTTTCTCAATCTCCTTTATTGATTCCTTCTCTCCTCTTTTGTGTGCCAGATGAGAATCTTTGGACCACTCCTCTTCCTTATCTGAATTCTCCTCCTATGTGTTTTTATCCAGACTTATGCCTTTAAATATTCTCCACACTCTAAATGGTGACCACTGTTATGGATTGAACTGTTTTCCTCCCACCAAATATGTTGAAGTTCTAAGCCACATACCCATGAATCTGTGAATGTGACCTTATTTGGAAACAGGATCTTTGCAGATATAATCAAGTTAAGATGGGCCATTAAGGTGAATCCAAATCCAATATGATTGGCATCTTCTAAGAAGAGGAAAATACCATGTGAAGAGAGAGAAACACAGGGACAATGTCATGAGATGACGGAGACAGAGATTGGAGTAATGCTGCTGTAAGACAAGAAACACCAAGGATGGATGGTCACCACCAGAAGCTTCAAGAGATAAGGAAGGATTCTTCCCAGAGTCTCAGAATGAACATGGCTTTGATGACATCTGGATTGTAGAAAGCCTCCAGAACTGTGAGACAACGAATTTCCTTTTTTCCTAAACTACTCAGTTTATAGTACTTTTTTATGGCAGCCCTAGCAAACCAATACAACTACCATATTTAAATTCTAACGCTAACTCATTCTCTGAAAAACAGACTCCTCTACCAAGCGCTTACTAGATATTTTGATGAGGAGGTACTGGATTATATTTTTCCAACTTGGCATCACCAATATCCCATTCTAAGGTCCCCTCTGCACGGTGAGGAACAGCTAAGAACTACACTCTCTGGCATCTATTTCCCTCTATGGTTCCGGGGATAGGGTTAGCATTGAGAAGAACTCACAGACAATTTGGATGGTAATTACTCTCTAATGGGAGAGTAGGCAGATGTATGGGCGGACATGAAAATCACAGCCAGATAAGTGAGCACTTGAGATTCCCTTGCTTTATTGCTACACACTGAGACAGTGGGAGCTTTATCAGTAAGTCATGAGATTTGAACATTTCCCCATGAATACTTGAAAACTACGGGCTTCAGTGCTTCAGTGCCTTTTTGCCTGATCTTCTAGCTACAACTTCCCTGACCTTCCACAGTGATTTCCTTAACCATTGTACCCTAACTCCTATCTCATCCAACAATGCTATCAATCCTAATTTCTATATAAAATGGAGTTCTAATTTCTATATCAAATTTCTGTTTTCCTGAATGAACCAAAACCAATTCAGGAGCCCAATAAGCATCCCAACTTCAACATGCCCAAGACTAACTCCTGCCCTTTGCTGCCCCATCTCTTGACCCCATACCTGCTCCTTCCAAACCATTCCCCAACCCAGTTGATAGACACCTTCTCTGTCTAGCCAACCTTATCTGTTTCAGGCCGTAAATCCTGAAACTATCCTTGATTATCGCCTTTCTCAACCACTCCACTCCCAATTCATTATCAAATCCTATTGAAAAATGCAACAGAATCTCACGTCTTCTCACCACTTTCTCACTTCTGCCACTCTGGACTATTAAACATTTACTCAATTCTGATTATTGTCATAGTCTCTTAACTCTTCTGCTCTTGTTACCCTGCAGTTTATTCCCAACAATTAGGAAATTAAGCTTTGTTCAACTAACACAGAAAACATCAATGAATTAACATTTTCAAAGTGGTATATAATTTTATAAACAGAATTACAGGCATAGAGTTACATTACTTTGAGTACATTGAAATGGTGTTTTATAAAGGCTAAGGATACACTCTCAATTTTGATTCCACCTTTGGCACCTATTAGCTGGGTGGTCTTAGGCAAGTGACATAATCTCCTTTAAATGCAATTTTTCTTCTGGAGGAAAAAGCTAATAATACTTTTCCATAGATTCATTAGCCCAGGATCTAAGAAAATGTGCTCTGAAAATAGTAGCAATAATTATTGTCATTACAAAAACTGGACCCCTGAGTTGTAAAATATGACTAAAGTTTATTGTTAACAGCCCCTAATGCAACATTTTCTCAACAGGCATAAATGCAAGAACATACATGCAGACACATTTTCATTCCCAGGCAGAAATGTCTCTTTTGAATGGGCAGATGGTCCCTGAACAAGTGTGAACAATTATTTGGGATCATTAACTCTGAATCGTGTTAAAAAGAATAAGCGAACCCTGCATGTGAGAAACTAGTTCATTTACCTTACAAAGAAATCAAAGCAAATTTCTTGTGGGGAGGGAACTGGGACTGGCCGCAGTATATATAAGAAAATATCCTGAATTCAGGAAGAGAAGACCTTGGTTTTTGTCTGTTTTCTCTCTCTGCCTCTCTCTGTATGTATATATGTGTATACATATATATATATATAAAATCTTCTCTCTGTATATTATATACATAGTTCTAGATGGATAGATTCTCAACCTATTTACATAAATAGATCAATCAGTAGATCGATCTATCTATTGATCTATCTTCTCTGGCGAAAAAGAGGTAATGTTTCCATACTTTATGTTCTTTACTATAAGATATCACTAATTATTAGATATGATCACTTTTCATTCCTCTGAAGTGTCTTTTGAAGAGTGCGTTGTTTTTCTTACCCAGTTCAAGTTAAGAAAAAAATTTCAGGGGCCAGTCGGTGGCGTAGCATTTAAGTTGGCATGCTCCACTTTGGTGGCCAGGGTTCACAGATTTGGATTCAGGGTGCAGACCTAGCACCACTTGTCAAGCTATGCTGTGGCAGCATCCACATAAAATAGAGGAAGGTTGGCACAGATGTTAGCTCACGGCCAATGTTCCTTACACACACTCACACAAGTACTAATAATTTTCAGATAGTGGAATGAGTGTTATTCTTCCAAATGCTGTCTAAATATTATACAGTATTGAGGCATTGGGTGGTGTGGGGAGAAGATTGAATTCTGTGGTTTTAGGTTGTTATCTATCTATGTGGTGCCATCAGCAGCTGTGGCCCTCCTGTAGTTATAGGTCCATGCAGGTTACTGACATGCCATTCCTCCTTCTGTGAAACAAGGCCTCTTCATGTACTTTAGCCTATTTAAATATGTCAGTTTTTCTTTATACTTCCATGGGGATTTTGGCACCTTGAATTATTAGGCTGCTCCCGGATCTCATGGCCCCACAGGAAACACACTGAGACCGTCTAAGGCACTTAAGACACTCTCTACCTTGTAATGTCATTTAAACCTTTTATCTTACCAGAATTTTTTTTGTCTATCAAGTTTTAACACGGAGAGTTGTCACAAGTCTCTTCTATTCTTTTGTCTTTCCTAAAGTAATGAATGAAGTATTCAAAATTCTATCCACCCAGGGACCTACCAACATAGATTTTATTTTTCTCCTTCTGACTCTCTAGCTCTACCTACCTGGAGGAGAATTAACAAATTTGGAAAATTTAGGTTATATTGTATCCATCTGGCAAATTTCATGCCTTGAGTCTCCTTCAGCCTTGCCTCCTCACCCAATCCAAAAGAATTGTTCTTAAATTTTAAACATCTATTGCCTGACACAAAGACTCTTTCTTTACAGTATAGCTATCACAATACAGTAATCAGCAAGGTACCAAAAAATCAGATAATGTTCTAAAATGTCCTCCTACTAGACTTTACATCACATAGAATCTTACAGCTTGACTTTTGCATTATTAAAATATGCCCTTTTTTTCCCTTCTTCTCCTCAAAGCCCCTCAGTATATAGTTATATATTCTAGCTCCAGGTCCTTCTAGTTGTGCTATAAAATATGCCCTTCATGTTATGTTGACAACTCAGTTTTCGGGACTCTAAAGGTTTCTTAGGTGTGGAGTTGGCTTCTCTGGGTCTCATGACTAGATACAGACATCCTAAGTTGAATGTTTCAGTTTATTGGCCATAGCACATAAAATCTTGTGGACTATACTAATATTTAAGGTCTTCCAAAGATATCTGATGACTTTAATAAATGAACTAATAATCTTATTAGTATATTATTAATGTTTTCTAGTTAAGATGCATTTTACGACTCTGATTCTAAAGGATCGCAGTAGTACAAACAACTGATTCTTTTTCTTGCTAATGTGTATATGTAGAGAAAGGCAGACAGATTATAGACCAAAAAAAAGTGCACTGAAAACCCTCGTATTTTTAAATTTCATTGTGCAAGTATATTCCAAAAAGTATGCTCTTAAAATTTTCTAAGGATGGGAATTTAGATTGCTTGGATTATTTTGTTATCAACACTTCGTATACTTCACAGACAAGAGAAACTGAGAAATGGTATTTTGTTTTAATGTTTCTTTCTTTAAAGAATTTTTTTTTTTAAAGATTGATACCTGAGGTAACAACTGTTGCCAATCTTTTTTTTATTTCCTGCTTTATCTCCCCAACGCCCCCCGTACATAGTTGTATATCTTACTTGCAGGTCCTTCTAGTTGTGGCATGTGGGACGCCACCTCAACGTGACCTGACGAGCGGTGCCATGTCCACGCCCAGGATCCAAACCAGTGAAACCCTGGGCCACCGCAGCAGAGCATGCTAACTTAACCACTGAGCCATGGGGCCCGCCCAAATTTTTCTTATAATTTTCATATATTTATGGGCTTTTTATACTTTCTTTTGTTGAGTTGTCACTTTTATTTTGTACCATCTCCTATATTGTTTCCTTTTGAAATTTTTAAAATGTATTATAAATAGTAATCCTTTACCTGTTATGCATATTCCAATTAATTTGTCCCAGTTTGTTACTCTCCTTATTTTAAAAACGTTTTATTAATCCTCTCTTCAGCTATTGTTTAACTTGCTTATTTTAGATTGCACTTGTATTATAGTAACTATAGGTTTTATTTGATAGAATTTCTATTTGTTCCTTTACCAAATCTAGTTTCTATTTATAATATTGTGAATTCCTGCATTTTAGTGTGTATTAGATTTTAGCCATGATATTCTGTATTACTGTGCTTTCATTTCTATTTTTTCTTTAATGTCTCTGGGGGCATTTAAACATAAATGAAGTAAGTCTCTCTCAGATCGCTCTATTACCTTTAGTTCCTGGGCTGTGGCTTTGCTAGCTCACTGATGTATGAATTGTCTCAGGTGTGACCAAGTGCTCACAATTAGTAATAACTTACTGAATGACTTGGCGTGACCAAACTTTAGCCAATCTTCAGAGGTTTCTTCCCCCACAGACCCCTGATTTTTTATTTTTGGCTTGACTCCAAAATTCAGCAGTCAGTATGGTGCAGAACATCCCCCTTACAAACTCATTCTCAGCATTGGCTAACCATGGAGATGTACATTTTCTGGTAAACCACTCCACTGAGGCTATATGTTCACTCCCATCTGCTTGCCCCATTTCCCCACAAAGTTTTTGCTTACCCCAGTTATCCATCCCTATAAAAGAAAAACCTTTTTCTGTTTGATTTTGAGACACTTGTATGCAATGAGGTCAGAGTGTTCTCTCTACTGAAATAGTCTTTTCAAAGTCTATCCTTATCTAAGTCTGGATTTGGTTTTTTTTTTTTTTGAGGAAGATTAACCCTGAGCTAACATCTGCTGCCGATCCTCCTCTTTTTCTTTCTTTTGTTTTTTTTGCTGAGGAAGACCGGCCCTGTGCTAACATCTGTGCCCATTTTCCTCTACTTTATATGTGGAACGCCTACCACAGCATGACTTGCCAAGTGGTGCCACGTCCACACCCAGGATCTGAACAGGCGAACCCCAGGCCACCGAAGTGGAACATGTGCACTTAATCGCTGCACCACTGGGCCAGCCCCAGGATTTGTTTTTTCATTCACAGTTGGCAATGAGTTTCTATGTATGCTTTGTGACTGCAGAAGGTGAGCTCATTAACAAGGGCTCTCCATTCACAGATATAACAGCTTTGCTCAGCTCCCAGGTTTTACGAAGTTTATCCGTTTTGCTTAAAACCATGCATGTGTCTGATCTCCATACTAGTTTTAAAATCCAGGCCACTAAGCATATATCTAGTCAAAATATACTCAAACACCAGTGCAACTTTAATTTCAGCTACCACTGTGGCTTTGGGTTCTCGTTTTTGTTAGCACCTGGATATCTTCTTTTCTTGTTTTTAAGCTTATCCATATATTAACATTGCTTTGTACTCAACATTTCTATCTGTTTGAGTCATCATAAAATATCATAAAATAAGTAAGTTATCATAAAATATCAGTTAAATCCATCATAACAAACAGAATTACTCTCTTGAAAGTTTGTAAAATAATGTATGAAACATTATTATATGTCTGTTAAAGTAAGACAGTTGAATGCTGTGCATTGGAATAGCAAAAAGCATGCTATACATTGTCATTATTAAGCGAAAAAAGCAAGTTAAAGAATAATATTTATAACATGATTCTCTTTTGTTAGAATATCTTTTAATCATATTTGCAAAGATATAAATCTTGGATGAATACATATGAAACTATTAAGAATCATTAGCTTTAGGAAGTAGGATTAGACTAGGATTAACAGCTTTTTTTCTCAGAAAGCCTTGATTGATGGGGACTTTTAGATGGTTTGAATTTTCTTTTCTTTTACAACAATGTACCAGTGAGCAATTATGTGATTACTTCTAAAAGATAAATTCATAGACAATACTGCCTAGAATATAAATTGCAGAAGTAGTTTGGCAAACTTCACCTTCAGTAATAGCTCTCTAGAGGGTTGTATTTTTTCACGCTGTATTGTTGAATTGCACTTAAAGTATGCATATATTTTGGGATTAAAAATGAATATTTAAGGCACAGCATAGTGATTATAGCCAATAATACTGTAATATATATTTCAAAATAGCTGAGAGACTAGATCTTAAATGCTGTAAAAAAAAGAAAAAGGAAATTGTAGTTGTGTGATCTGGTAGAGGTGCTAGCTAATGTAAGGTGGGAATTATACTGCAATATATCTGAAACTTCCACAATGTTATATGTCAATTATATAGCAATAAAAATAAAATTATATTAAAAATGAATATTAATTTTTTCTACGTTTTTATTTTGGGGGAAGAAAACTATTCAACTAAAGACCTTTAAAGAGATCATAATATTCTGGTCCCACAATAGGAAGAGACTCAGAGCAAGCTGCCTTGAGATAGGAGAGACATTTTTTGTTTTGTTTTGTTGTGTTTTCATTGTTTGTTTTATCTTAATTTGGCAAACAAAAGACTTTTATACTAAAACCCAGTTTTCTTTGTCTGTGAAATGCTCCTAGCCCTCAGAAAACTTCCTGGCTAATGAAGGGATAAGAAATAATCCACAGAAATGTATAACTCCTCAGGCCTTGTGAATGAGCCAATAAACTTCAGTGGTCTGGTCACACCACGCAGAGTGAGTGGTTCAGAGGTCAGAGGCTAGCAGACACAGGGAGCCTCGCTGGCTATCTTTCGCATAATTAAAAAAAATGTTTATCAATAGCACTCAGGGGTCAACATGCACATTTGCACGGCTGTGTGATTATTAAGTGAGGATTCTAACATAGCTTAGTGCCTCAGAATGTGCTTCATTTTCTTCCCACCACCTGGCATGGATCTCCAAAGTTTCATAAGCCAGGTGATGCCGGAATTGATGTTTCAGGGATAAGTCCAACTTTGCCAGAGAAACTCTAAGCACCTCCCACGAAGGGAAAGCAGATTATGCAGATGGAAGAATGTGTGAGCTGCCATGGAATATTTAGAAATATGTAAAAGAGACAAAATTCCCTGAAGAAGGGAAGTCTGTTTCGCTTGAGATTTCAGGAAATGTGAATGATAAGCAGACACAGGCCAGAGGATAATCAACCTGTTACGACACGTTAAGAATTTTTGCACTTCATTCGGAGAACTATTTGCACTAGTTCTAAAAACTTAATGTGTGAGAAATGGGTAGTAGACATTTTCAAAGTTTCTAATGCATTGGTCCAGGATAGAAACTAGAGATCTACTTTTTTGTGCAACTTTCATAAGTTGGAAAAACTATGTTTGGTATACATGCATTCCTATGTTAAAACTAAGCTTCAGTTATAATGACTTTTGTAATATCTACATTTTTAAATCTAGATAAAATAGATTTAATTATAAGTAAATACAACCAAACCATTTATAAAACAGAAAAGTAAAAATTGGTACAACCATTTTTCAACATTCACAGCGCTTAATAAAAGCCAAGCCTGAAAAAAGAAGTCAAGGTTACGCTTCTAAAGTGATTTAAAACACTTTCATGCTGCTTATTACCATCTTTAGCGCGATTTAAGGAAGAGCTGTATTTGGAGAACACAGTAATTCTGGTGCTACTTCAATACAGCGATATAAAATTTCTCAAATTTTATGAATATAAGGTCTTTTGTAAATGATCTACAAGTTTTTTATTTGCAGAATCAGAAGGTGTTTTAGTAGGATTATGCCAGCATATCACGCTGAATGACATTGAGGAAATGATTTGACTTTTCTAGGTGTTAGTTTCTTTATTTCCAAGCAACAGAAAGAAGCTGAAAGATGTGATCTCTAATATCCCTTACAACAAGAGACAATGATACTTTAGTTTCACCAAAAATATTCAGTATGAATAACTGTGTATATATGCGCACATTGTCAGGTGACTATGACACAGAGGGGAAGGAAAATGCAGTAGGCTGAACAGGAACATGTGACCAGGGAGAAAGCCATGCAAGTTGTCTTAGAAAGAGATCCTAAAAACACAAAAACCAGTTATGAAGCTATTTATGTATTGGAAAATGCTGAACCTAGCATATGCAGATACATGCCCTCCCTTATTTTGTAATATACTGCCAAGCTAAAAATGAATCCTAGAAATTGCCAGAAAAAAAGTATGGTAATTCAAAGCAGGAAAAGATAACCCATGAATTCGCTGGAAGAGAGGACGGATAAGCCCTTTGACCTAATTGCTAGACCTGGGGTTTAACAAAGTATCTATGCAGGGCAGGAGAGGTGACCTTGGGCCTAAATGAGGTAGGAAACTGGAACCAAAATCACTGCTAAAGAAAATAATGCATAACAGATTGTCCTCTCATGAGAATTACACTAGAGAAAAATCTGTGCGGGGACCTAGGAAAGTACCAGAAGTTCCGCCCTGTGCCTCGATGCTGGGGGTGGAAGAAACGCTTCCTGTGAAAAATTTAATCCCCGAATTTGATCTGTGTACAGCTGAAGAATCCAAATTCATTCTGTCTGCATATTGTAGGAATTCAGGGATGAGGAAAAAAAAAAAATACAAAATCTGGTCCACTAACAGTAAAACCACTGCAGCTTCCTTCCCCACCAAGAAAAAGCCCACAGCAGCTCTCATTGCTCTGTAGGCACTCAGGGACTCCAGGAGTGAAAAATAACAAAACAAATGCTCCCAAATCTGAAGAAGATTGCATTATCTAAATTATAAAAGACACAATCATCCATGAGAGCATGCACTGGAAATAACAAAATCACCATTAACAACGAAACAGCCTATGATGATAGAACAATCTGAAAACATCTATAAAATTATTTGCATCAAATGTATAAACAGATAAGTAAGAAATAGAACAGCAATTAAAGGAAAGAGAAAATATTAAGGGGTAATATAAGAAATAAATAGAACATCTAGAAATTTTAATGTAATTTTTGAGATAAAAACCAAAAATTCTGGGGAAAACATAAGTAAATTTTAGAACAGAGGAGGAGAGATTTCAAAAGTACTGAAAAGTAGATCTAAAGGAATTGTCTAGAATAAAGCATAGAAAGATGGACAGAAGATTCCGTAGCATTTAATTAAGCATAATGACACTAGAGCTCTTACATTTAAAAGGCCAATTTTTAATAAATTAGACAAAACATGTTAACTTTCCTTTCTAGGGCCATTGCATGTGCAGTTTCAGGGCCACATTACTTATTCCAGACTATACATAAACGATGCCACATGGAGTTTGCAATGCATAACCTACATGGGCTTATGTAGAGGACTCCTATTTCCTCCCTCATATATTATTTCCAACATTCATCACTTCATTTTAACCCACAGAATACAATATTTGCACAATTAGTAAGTTATCAGATTAAATTGTAACATGATTTCAATCCAGCTTCTACAAAATACCTACTTAAGACTTTTAGCTTATAACTCTGTTTATAAGAATTCTTATCCATTCTTTTAGATGTTTCAATTCCCACCAAAATTGTTTCAGTAAATTACAAGTTAACATTAAGCTTTCCATTTTGTTGGTATTCAATTCAAGAAGTGTTCATTTGAGAATAATTTTTGTCTTTATCCAATATTTTTTGTTGACTACATGTGCTTGCTGTCACATTTTCTTCTCTATAAGAGGATTCTCTGGGTGAATCCCACTTCTTCTCTGTGTGCAGTTCCAGAAGAAAGCAACGCTCCCCATTCTCCGAATATATATATGCCTTCTTTTGTCAGACAGTATATTGTCTGGATTGGGGAAAACTTGTTACCTTTTCCTGTCACTCCAACTGTCCTTTGAACCCATTATTCTTTATTGAGAAAGCTCATTTTCTGGAGTCTTTTAATGCAATTCCAGAAATAATAGCAATAGCACTCTACAATTAGTATGCTAGAACGATGATCTTCTCTACTTTCTGCTTCAGTGTTATTCAATAAATTTAAACCTCTAAAAAATGTATTTGGTGTGATAGGAAAGCCCTTCAGTATGAATGTTACTAATGCCTAGTAGACATCCCAATAAGTAAATCTTTCCTTAGTCTCCAGATGTGGTTTTTATTCTGCACTGTATTCACAGTAAACAACAGACTGGTAAAATAGACAGTACAGGTTTAATGATGAATTAAACTGCATTGCATTGACATTCTCTAAGCCAGTAAGCTCTATACAATTGATTTTCTTTCAGAGGTCAATATGAAACAGCAGTTTGAAAGTGTCATCTCCAAATACATTCTGATTGTTGACCCTTGCGCTAACTGTCTTTCTGTATATCATTAGCTAAGGCATTAAACCTGCAAATTTCTTCACCTGTATTACATAGTATGAATAATGGTTTTCTACCAGAGGATTATGAGGGCAATTGTTGACTACACAACCTCTAAGACATTATAGAATATTGATTCCTAGCTTTTTAAAATGCAGATGAAATTAATACACGCCTATTTAATGATCATTATGAATATATTTTATCCCAGTGTATACATATACAAATTGTATCGTAAATTATATACATTATTGAGGCTAACTCTTCTAAAATGTCAATGACTTAAATGTCATAAAAAATCTTTCAGATTGATAAACAGATAATATATTGCAGTATTTGAAATGAAATGTAATTTTCTTTCATCCTTAAGGTTTGCATTTACCCTGTAGTTTGTGTGTCTTTTCCAAAAATATAATGACTTGCATTGACCACCTCTTCTTGAAGTACGCATGATTTGTATTTTATTGAATATTGTGGGATTTAAAAAATGAGAGCATGTTTATATTCTCATGTCACTGTTATTTTAATATGCTTGTATGATACTGAAGCTCAGTGGCATTTTCTCTGAGACAAACCTATAAATTGGAAGAATTGCAAGTCCAAACAACGTAGACAGATTTGACCAGTGCATTAAAATCAGAAAGGAAAAGAGATGGTCAGGCTGCAGCTTGGAATCCCATTTCCTGCTTCTCCTTAAGGAAGAAAAGAGCGGAGAAGGCTGTTTACTTCTTTTAGTGCTGGGTACATAAGGAGTAGGCTATGAAGGCAGAAAGGATGTTTATTGGGTAAAAGGAGATGTTCCACTCATTGTCTTCAGGTTCCTTCATCTAACCATTTTTAGTCACCAGGCTAGACCCTGAAGGCACCAGGGTCACATGGTCTGGGGTACAGTGCATGGAAAAACTTCAAAGAAGAGAAAGTAGGAGATGATAACTCCTATATGAAGTGATCCAAAAGTGAAAATGGTGAAAGCAAATAGAGACGGTGGGACTAGCAACCGATCTTTTAATTGGTGCGTATATGACAGAACTCTGTTGGTGTCCTATTGCTTCTGAAACCAATCTGCCTCTGACTACATGGGGTGCAGAGGAAGCTGTAAGTAGAGAAAGAGAAGATCCACAATTATTTCTAGAGATCTTAACACAAATTCATACCAATAAAGGCCAAAACCTGAGCCAAGCTCTGACTAGATGTGAATTTTGATGGAAGAGGCCAACTGAGTATAATTTTGAGAGGAAGAACTCAGAAGTTTCTTTCCCACATCAAAAACTCGTTGCCTTAAGATCACTTTGATATGGTTGCAACTAAAAAAATTGCAGGAACAACTCCAGCATCTATTACTAGGGACAAGTCCTTTTGGGGAAGCACGAACCAATTGAACGTAATTTCTCTAATCTTTTCATCAATAAGTAGACCAATCCAGGTAGAAGAACAAAACAAAACAAAACAAAGCAAAATAATTTGTCTTGTAGGACTTGATACTCATTCCAACCAGAAAGTTAGTAACGTGGCTGAGACCAATGCGATTTTCCAGGATGACTTTTTACCTTGATGATGCCTACTTATGTTCATTTTTGCAAACACCAAGCACTGTTTATGACATAATAGAAAATTTAATTTGTTGTGGACAAATACATAATTTGGAAATTGTGAACTAAGACTTCTGCCAAAACAATAATTATTAATTGTAGCTGAAGGAATGAAAGCTATATCATCTTGGAGCAGCCAGAAAAGATGAAGAATTTTAGACTTGGTTATTAAAGTATGGGGTTGAAGACACAAAAATAAAATGATAGCTCCTAATTATTGTTTATGAAAAGAAGAAAGAAAAGAGACAGACAGAGAGGAGGAAAGAAAGAAGAGAGGAAGGAAGGAAGGAAGGAAGGAAGAAAGGAAGGAAGAAAAGAAGGAAGGAAAAGGGAGAGAGTCCATTTACACCTTGCTTTCATCTAAGCTATTCTACCTGTGTTTATCTTTAGAGCCAAAGATGAATACCTATATATATCAATAGAGATTGGGGCAAGCCTTTTAACATAATTATCTTTCATAAATTGTGATAAGATTTTAGAATACTGAATACAAATGAACTTTTTCAAGATTAAAGAGATAGCAATATATCTTTACATAATCAGAAAATAATTGTGATTAAGTTATTGCCGCTAACATCCTCGACCAAATGATGATATGTGTTTAGCCATGGAGAGGATGACTGTGTTAACACCTTAAATATATTGGTGGTTCAGTAAAAAATAAAATGCCATAGGAGATGTTATATAACAAGATTCTTTAGCATTATATGTGACTAGATCATGTAACTCTGATACAAGAAGAAAATATGATCATAAGACCTAGAAGTTATGTCCAGATGGGATAGTATAAAAGGAATAGAATTTATCTCATTTTTGACAAAAATGCGGATTCTTGAACGCTGAATTCCTTCAGCAACATTTTTCTCCTCTACACACACACACACACACGCCATAAAATGTGATCAAAAGCTGCAAACTACTCCTTCTAAACACCTTTCACTGCCATGATTTTGGGCTCCTCTAAATTTCTTTAGGCTGTTGAAGCCACCAAATTTCAGGTGTGCTTCTACAAGAAACAAATGAGACACTAGGGAGTGTGTCCCACTCAAACCAACACTGTCATTTATCAGAAGAGGTCCTCTAACTTACAATATATAAAGGATTGAATTAACATTATAATGAACTACATTTATTTTTGCAACAATTTTTTAAAATTATGAAGTCAAAATTCTCATTTAATCAAAAATTATTTTACATGTTCACTATGTATGAGAAAAATTAAAGCAATGGGAGAGGTATGTATTCAAACCCTGGCTTTAGAGATAGGGCACCCCAAATTTTCGGTTAGATTGTTCTGTAGATAATACAAGTACATGTTGAATTAAGCTTCAAATCTACGTCTTCCAAATTCCTGAAGTCATACTTTTCCTATTATGTGACAGGGATTTCTTAACGGTATTTCCTTTTTGAGATCCATTCTGGAGGTGTGAATACATTTTTCCAAGATCACAGTAGAAGCATGATTCTGAAGGAATCTAAGAATGATCTGATTGGTATTACTGCTTTACGGAGCAACTTTCTCCTGACATACGTTGAATGATGATGGAGGGAGAGCCATTTCTCTATTTATTTGTTTAATTATGTTCCTTGATGCATCTTTCTATCTGTCTATTTATTTTCATTCATTCAACAGATGTGTATTGAGCACGTGTTGTTTGTCAGGGATTATTCTAGACCTTGGGATAAAGCAATGACTGATAGGAACAATAATTACAATCTCTTAAGCCCTCACAGAATGTATATTCTAGCTAGTTCCACAGTTCCATCCGTGCTGCATTGAACGTTTGTGCTATACTGATAGGCTTCAATAGCCGGCACCATGTTCTACTCCCATTGGTACATCTTTGACCAGAGCTGAATTTTCTCATTAGCAACCTGGCCCCAAGGAAAGACTTCAGGCTGAGACACAGTGGACAGTCAACTGCCCGCCCACAGTTTAAGAGGCCTCGTTTATATCTATTTGCTAAATGTGCTAATAACATTTGATATCCTGAAATACACGGACATCTGATAAATGGTAGTCCTTTTACTTGTAAATATCATTAAATTAGGTGAGCCAAAATGCATGGCCTTCTGGGAAAAGTATAGTGAGGCTTCACATTATGTGTGGTTTTAAAAATACACTTTAGAGGTGCTTAAATATGCTAAGTAGAGGGAGAAAGCATCTTAAATTGTACCTGGAGACTGACAAATCCCATCGGAAAATGGAAGCTTCATAATAAAACCTTACTTTCCACGTGACCAATTTTAAGTTATCAAAACTATATTGTTGTTTATATAACTATGAGAAATAACTACATTTGAGTTACGTTTTTCCAGAATATGAGAGCCTGTATTAAATATTTTAGTGGCAAAAGTCAGCCAATGGCTTACATATTTTTAAATGAAAGCCTTGCCTGATACCTCATAGAGTTTTTGGTTTCATTGGTTTTCTCTATTATTTTTCTATTTCATTGATTTTCTCTCTGATCTTTACTATTTTCTTTCTTCTCCTTAATTTGAGCTTCTTCTTTTTATTTCTAGCTTCTGAAAGTTGTAACTGAGTTTATTGAGTTAATAACTACTTTAGTGTTATAAACATGTCTCAAAGTTCTGCGTTAGGGAAATTTCATAGATTTTCATATATTGTATTTTCATTTTCATTAGCTCAAAGCACTTTCTAATTGCTTTTTTAAATTTCTTCTTTCACCTGATGGTAATTTAGAGCTGTTTTATTTACTTTCCATGTATCTGTGAATTTTTAGCTTTCTGTTGTTGGTTTCTAATTCCAATCCATCATGGTCAGAGAACATACTCTGTGTGACTTGAATCTGTTCAAATGTAATAAGACTTGTTTATGGAGCAGAATATATTCTTGGTGTTGGACAGTCTTCTACAAATGTCAATGAGGTCAAGTTGGTTCAGAGTGTTGCTCAGATTTTCTATATCCTTGCTGATTTTCTGCCCATTTGCTCTAACAATTATTGAGCGAGGGATATTGAAGTCTCTGACTGTGATTGTGAATTCTTCTATTTCTCCACATAATTTAACGGGTTTTTGTTTCAGATATTTAAAGCTCTATTATTAGATGCAAAAACGTTTAAGATTGTTAAATTCTCTTGATAAATTGTCCCTTTTTCTTTTTTATCATGAAATTATTTTTTGTCCCTGAGGCTATTCTTCGCTCTGGAATTTATCTAGGATGATGTTAATATAGACACTCCAGCTTTCTTCTGATTAGAATTGGAATGATATATTTTTTACATCTTTGAATTGTTAATATTTTTGTGTCTTTATATTTAAAATGATTTCTTATGTAATTGGCTGCTGTATTTATATAACAATCTGGCGATATATCTCTTCTAATTGGGGCATTTAGAATATTTTAATTTAATGTGAATGTTGACATGCTTAGCCTTAAGTCTGTCACCTTGCTGGTCATTTTTCATTTGGTCCATCTGTTCTTTTTTCCCTTTCTTCCTTTTTTCTTCTTGCTTTTGCGTTAATGGAATATTATTAGTTTTCCGTTTTATCTACACAATTGGCTTATTACTTAAAATTCATTTTTATATTTTTACTTCATTGCCCTATGGTCTGACAAATAGTATCTTTCCTTTATTACAGGATGCCTACCAAGCATTTATTTATAAAAGTCAGTTTTTTTGGAATAGTTTTTCATACAAAGCCTAGTTTTTACCAGTTGTAGTACCAACAATTGCAGGACAGGGAAGTATCACCTGAAGTATATTGTTATGTTTAAAATTTTCACTCACAGCAAAGGCTTAAAACTCTAGCACTCACTTTTTCAAAAGCCGCTTACAAGTTATTTGTCAAGGTGGCAACAGTTTCCACGGGAATGAAATGAAGTACCCTCAGTAAGAGGTTTCAGAAGTCTGTTAAATTTCAAAGACTGAAACTTAGCACTCATCTAATAACATAACCTAATTACTATATGCTAAATTCAGCAGCAATTTCACAAACATGCTCCTAGAGTGGCTGTCATGATTCTCTAAATGGTGACTAGCAGAAAATGAATAATTATAGGCTAGTTTTTGAAATTATTCTAGTGGAAATTGTGCATTTCTAACCCTGTACAAAACCACCATATTATAGAATTCACAACTCACTTGTGTGTTTAAATAAAATGCTTTAAAATAGTATCACTCTTCAGTAATGAAGATGAAGCAATGGAATTCTCTGTGGGAACTTACACACACAAGATGTGCTATTTGTCATCACAGTATTGCCTTTCTGGTTTAGGAGCCAAATCCTCTTATTTACCAAAATGCATACTTATGATCTCCTGACATGATCAAAGTATCATAGAATTAGTAAGTCTGTATTAGATTTACTTCCACTTGACACTGCATTAATGTCTAGGTATAGGATTTTTCCCCAAGAAATATTTTATTTACCAACATGGAGTAATTTTAGTCCATATTTTATTTTCTATTTCATGAAAAATAGATTATTTTGAAAAACTTTTACAGATTCTAATATAGCAGACTTTATCCAGATGGACAAAGGAAAGAATGCATCAGTTAGCCAGGTTTCAGTCATAGGAAACTGCATCAAGACATTTGGCTGAATTATTTAGTTATTTAATAAAGTTTTCTCTTTTTTTTGATTGAAAACATTTGGGGGAAATAAATAAACACAACTTTCAATATACTTCTTTAGAGCTAGCCCACAGGTATAAGTTAATCTCTCTCCTTCCCATTTTGAGAGTGGATGCCCTATCTTTATTCCTGTCTTATGTTTATGGCTCAATTACAGTGTGTCTGAATCTGGGACTCAGTTCTGACCACTAAATGTTAGAAAATAAAATGAAGAAGCTGATGTGCATTCAGTTGGTGAGAAGACGTAAAAAAATCCAAAAGGATGTTAATTGTAAAATGATTGAAATTAAATAGATGAGTACTGAAAAAAGCCAACATTAGGAAAAAACTGTATCCAAGGCAAATGTTATTTCCTTGGTAAAGTCATCTCCAACTTCCCCAGAAGTACTAAATTATTCAAGAATCCCTTCACAACATCTCTTTGATAATATTTGCCACATTTTAAGATACCTAAACAGCTGTCTCTTCAGTATAACTGTATTTATTTATCTAGTTATGTACGTTACATCAAAAATTACTTGCGTTGAAAAATTTATAATGCACAACAATTAAGAAAGCCAAAGTATTCCTTCTACCTCTTGTCTTCCTGTCACCCAGTTTCTTTATCCTGTGGCAGTTCCATTGTTAATTTCTTATGTATTCTACCAGAGCTGTTCTACTTATATACACATGCCTATGTATCTATATTCAACTTTTGCATCACCCATGTTACCATGCATACTTCTCAGGGCTTGTTTTATTTACCTGGAAGTTATACTATAGAAGAAAATGCAGAACTTTCTCCTTTTTAACACCTGAATAATACCTTATTGTAAATTCATTACTTTATGATGAATATTTAGCATTTTTCAATCTTTTGTGCAATACACAAATAGAAACTTCTATAAGATAAATGATATTGAACCATTAAAGTATATTTTATTTTGAAAAAATGTTCATGGTCCTACATGCTCTTCCAGAAATGTGCCATCTTCATAAAGAAGTGAAGTCAACTTTCCTTCTGCTTGCAATTGGCTGTAACATTGTGAATACTTCAAAAGATAGAATTTGATTATAGTAACAATGTAATTTATGAGGTTAGGTCATAAGAGGTAATGAAGTTTTAGTCTGGCTCTCTTGCTCTTTGGACACTTGCTCATGGAGTGCAGTCACCATACTGTAACAAAATCCAGCAACAGAGAGAGGCCACATGTAGACACCCTGGCTGAGCGCCCAATGGCCCATATCAGCCTAAAGTCACCATCAGTTGCGGAGATGTGAGAAAGCCTGTAGATAACTTTAGTCCCAACCTTTGAGCCACCCCAGCTGAACCCAAGTTGAGTGAAGATAAGATATATACTGAGCCCTGCCCAAATTAGAGATTCATGAGCAAGATAAATGCCAGCATTGATACAGATCACTAAGCTTCAGAATAGGTTTTGACACAGCTATAGTAATGGGAAAAGTCATGCTGAAGTGACCAGTACTAGACTGTGCCTTTCTTCAATAAACATCGTAAAACTACATAAGGAACAGGTACAAAGCAATAATAACCTCTCTATTTTTTCTATTTAACATTGGACTGGAATTCCTAATCAGTGTAACAAGGTAAGAAAATGAAATAAAAATGTCAACTTGCACTTATTTACACGATTATATATACAGAAAATCTTAAGGAATCTATAAAAAAAGTTACTAAAACAAATCATTGAATTTACAAAAAAAAAACCATTTCCAATGGCATCAAGAATCATAAAATACCTGTGCGGGCCAGCCTGGTGTCACAGCGGTTAAGTACATACATTCCGCTTCTCGGCGGCCTGGGGTTGGCCGGTTCGGATCCCGGGTGCAGACACGGCACTGCTTGGCACGCCATGCTGTGGTAGGCATCCCACATATAAAGTAGAGGAAGATGGGCACGGATGTTAGCTCAGGGCCAGGCTTCCTCAGCAAAAAGAGGAGGATTGGCAGCAGATGTTATCTCAGGGTTAATCTTCCTCAAAAAAAAATTAAAAAAATAAAAATATAAAAAAATAAAATACCTGTGAATGAACACAGTAAACTATGTGCAATACTTGTTCAATGACAAATACAAAATATTGCTGGCAGAGATTAAAGGCCTAAATAAATGGAGAGTTATAACAGGATCATGGATTTCAAGACTCAATATTTTAAAGATGACAATTTGTTCTAAAGTAATCTATAGATGTAAGACAATTCCATCAGAATTACAGTGAATTATTTTGGAAAAATGAAAAGGTGATTCTAAAATTAATGTTAAAATACAAAGATCTATAATAGCAAAACAATCTTGAAAAGAAAAATCAAAACCAGGGATCTTTCACTACCTGTTTTCAAGAATAACTATAAAGGTACTGTAGTAGACTGAAAAATGATCTCCCCAAAATAATCCACATCCCAACACCTGAAACCTGTAAATTTTACTTGATTTGGAAAAATAATCTTTGCAAGTGTGATTAAGTTAAGGCTCTCAAGATGAGATTATTCTGTATTATTTGGGTGAGCTCTAAATACCATCACCAGCATTCTAATAAGAGAGAAGCAGAAGGAGATTAGACAGACACTCAGAGAAGGAGAAGGCATTGTGACCACAGAGGCAGAGATTGGAGCAATGAGGCCACAAGTCAAGGAATGCTGGCAGCCACCAGAAGCTGGACAAAGCAAGGAATTGATCCTCTCCCTAAAGACTTCAGAAGGAGCATGGCTTTGCTCACATCTAGATTTTGGCTCAGTAAAACTGGTTTTGTACTTCCGGCCTCCAGAACTCTAAGAGAATAAATTTCTGTTTTTTCAAGCCATCAAATTTGTGATAATTTCTTACTGAAACCAAAGGAAATTAATACAAATATGATATTCAAGACAATATGAAATTGGAATAAATACAGACAAATAGTTAATGGAACAGGATATAGAATCCAAAGATAAATCCATACTTATGTGGTCAAGTTTTCTTCAACACAAAGGCCAAAGCAAATCAATGGAAAAAGAAAAGTTTTTCAAATAAATGGTACTGAAACAACAGGCTTTATATATGAAAAAGTATAAACGTCAACTCATATCTCACACTATACGCAAACATTAACTTATGATGAATCATAGACCTAAATGTGGAAGCTAAATTTACAAATTTTCTAGAAGAAATGAACCCTTGATACATGCAACAACCCTGAAGTACCTCAAAAACATTGTGCTGAATGAAATAGACAAATACAAAAGAGTAACTAATTTATGTTGAAATGAGTCAGACCAGTGTTGCCTCTGGGGGAATGGATATTCCGGCATTGACATTTTATTTCTTCCTTTCTCATACTTATGCCTTTAATATTTTTCATACTCTAGTACAATGTTGAATAGAAAAGATATGAGTAAATAATTTTTTTCCTAATTTTTAGCATCAAATAATTCAATATTTAGCATTATAATAAAATGTTCACCATACATGTTTATAAAAATCCATTATCAGATTAAGCTTCATTTTTGTTTTAATTTACTTGTCATTAATTGATGTAGGATTTTGTCAGAAGACTTTTTAAAATTTATTGAAATGACCAAAATTTTTTACTTTTTTTCCCTTTTTTTCCCTATTCTGCTATGTTGTGAATTAAATTGATTAGTTTTCTAATGTCAGTTCACTTTGTATTTCTGGAATAAATACTACTTGTTTATGATATCGTGTCCAGATTATATATTGCTTGATTCACTTGTCTAATACTGCAATTGTGAGCACAAAAGATGTTAGTTTGCAGTTTCCTTTTCTTGTATTGTTCTTATCTGGTTTTGACATAAGGATAACACAGGTCTCATAAAATGAGTTGAAAAGTGGCATTTTCTAAAGGAGTTTTTTAATTTATTTGATGGAGAATTGGTATTATTTTCTCCTTAAATTGTTGGTAGAATTCACCATTGAAGCCATTTAAACCTGAGATTTTCTTTCTTATGAAAAGAAATTTTCTTTTTAGCTATAAATTCAAGTTATTTAATTGATATAGAATTATTCAGGCTCTCTCTTCTTCAGTGAATTTAGGTATTTCGTGTCTTCAAGGGAATTTTCCCATTTCATCTAAGTTTCCAATTTTGTTGGCCTAATACTTTTCATAATATATTTTTATCTATTAATGTCTATAGGATATGTAATTTCTTTTATTATTGATTGGTGTTTTCATTTTCTCTCTTCAACTACGGATTTATCATTTTTGTAGAACTTTTCAATGAAGCAGGTTTTAGCTTTGCTATTCTGTATTATATTTCATTGTGGGCTTTTTTTTTTTTTTTTTTTTTGGCTCTTATTTTCCCCCTACTTACTTTGGATTTGCATTGTTCCTCTTTTTCTAACTTACTGGGATGAACATGTAGGTCATATATTTTAGACCTTTCTTCCTTTCGAATACAATCTCTTAACCCTATAAATTTCCCTTTACATATAGCTTTAGCTGCATACCTGCACACACACCAATAACCTGGCTGTTTGTAAGACAGGAGGAGAACTCTCACCAGGCACTGAATTTGCTGGCATCTTCATTATGGGCTTCAAGACTCCAGAACTATGAAAAAATAAATTTCAATTGTTTAAGCCAACCAGTCTGTGGTATTTTGTTATGGTAACCTGAACAGACCAATGCCTATGGTCTTAGGTTTTTGTAAATAAAAAATAAAGTAAGATATTTTATCTGCATTTGCTTAAAAACCACATTTTCCACTCTTATTTGCTCTCCATTCCATCTCGCCTCCTGATGCGTGGTGCTGGCGTGCTCACACCTGTTTTTAGGATCTGGTCCAGGAAAAACTGAGTAGGTAGAGAACTTTGTGGAATAAACATTTTGTGTATCACAGGCACCTTCAATGAAAGTAAAATTTTTGTTAACAGTCTTGATATAGGAATTGTTTCCAGAAGTAATTGAACTGCCTACCATGACTAGTCACTTGGCATTGTGACAAGAAGAGTAGGGCTAGAAGTGATATTATTACATCAACATGATATGACAAGCTGCCTGGCATCAGGCAACAGTGGAGGAGTAACAAGATTCCTTTGGAGCCAGAAGCTAGTGTGTGGAAAACTATACTAATCACGAGGCATATAAAATTAGATGCTAAAGATTGGTTCCCATTGATGTCTAATAAAAAATGTAGTCTTCTGCCAGGAATATACTCAGTAACACAACAAACACAAGCAAATCATAATTTTTCCCTTTTATTGGAATTATATGAATAGTATAATTTATATTATACTATTTATTAATAGTAGAAGTAGAATTAATCAGAAATCCTCAATTTGTAAGGCACAAATATTGACTATTCAGTGTGTGTGGCTGAATATTTTATACATTACAACTTATCATTGTATTGTATGAACTCATTGGCCAAAGATTTGTTTCTTGTTGGTTTGACACAAAATATTGACACTGACAAAGACAACACAAAATCCGTTACAAGTAACACTGTAAGATCATCCATGATAAACTAGCTGATTAGTAGTATCAATTCAGCCAGTACTTAAGACATCATAGCAAATGAAAACTTGTAATGCCCTCTACTTTTATCTTCTAAATGAAGGAAACTTTGTAATGGTTTACCCAAATTCAACAATAATCCTAAATATTTGCATAAAGAACCAGTATTGAAGTTGAATGAACCTTTCTGTAAACTTGCTTCTTTTTAATAATAATAATAATAACATAAAAATAAATTTTAATCAAGCTTGCTAGAGGAAAGAGCAAACTATCTTTCTAAAATTTACATAAAACTTTATTATGAAATCACTCCCCTATGAAGAAGTGACCATAAAATATGCCACCAATCTTTAAGGAAAAATTTATTCAACAGCTCTGTTGAGTTGTTCATTAATAAAATCATTTTGTTATATTTTTTAAATTTGTGAAGTTTGTAGTGTTTGTAATTTATTGTGCTTTTCCTTCTCATTCTAAATTCTTATTCTTACATGTAAGTTGGTAATTATAATCTTGCATTCTTTTCCGAAGAGGACTCCACACATAGCATAAGCTTTAGACGCCTCAACACCTGGATATTCCCTTGCTTGTATCGCTCCAAAATATCAATACAAATAATTATCATTTGTTAAGACCCGGAGAGAATATTATCTTTTCTATTGTACAGTGGAGTGGACTGAGTCGTAGCCACATTTACACAGATAATATTTATTGAATCAGAATAGAGTCCATGTCTGTCTAACTCAAAAGTGTGAACTACATTTTCACTACCCTCTCCTGCCTCTGATACACATGAATAGCTGACTGTGTTCCGATGCTTTGGGTTTCCGTTTGTCTGCTGTGTCATCTCCTCTGCTTCCTGTACCCTCTTGCTCCTATCGCCCTGCACAGCCCTTATCCCACAGCTTGCCCTAATCCTTTTTACTCATTTAATGTTTGATTCTGTTTTTCCTACTTCAACCTGAGCCATGTCCTCTCTCTGATCATTAAACATTGAATGTATCTTTCTCTCATCTGTGTGCATGAGGAGAATGATTTCTTTCTTAGACACATTAATTTAAGCACAAGCCTTAACGCTTTGCCCTGTGTCCTACTTTCTCTTATGCTATTCTCTTTCCTGTGTAACTAATATTATTCCATTTTGTCTAGTATTACATATTAACCCTGGATCCATGACGTTTGGCTCCTTATATTCCTTATTTTGACAAATGTGAGAGGACTGTTTATGTTACAGATAAGCTTGCAATTTATGAATACATGGAGGCAATTACAAATGAACCTGCACACAGGTTATAAAAAGTGGGGAAAACCATAGTCTAAAGGTTGATCATACTTTAAGTGCTTGGAAATTATTTAACAAACTGGTAGTAATTATACTGACGTGACATGAAATTTCCTGAAACTACTAGACAGGGAAAAACTAAATGTGGATCATTAACACCCCACTGAAAAAAACATCTTGTATGTATAAGAGACGATCTTCCTTTTTAGTAAACCCATCTAATACAAACTGCCACCAACAGTTTTCACTAATATTGTCCAATGCTAATAATTATTAATAGTTGCTATTTAATTATTTGCTAGACTATAAATGATTGTAAGTCTTACACACTGGAGAAGGAGTTATCATCTCCATTTGACAGGTTATGAAACTTAAAGACTGGCAAATTCAATTACTTTGAAAAATTCCATGGGTCAGAATAAACTGTTGAGCATGTGCTTGACTTTAATTACCATATTTAAGCACTATGATGTGCAGCCTTCCAATTACATTTAGGTTTTCTTTAGAAAATGAAGCTGGTTTTATTTATTTATTTTTGAGGAAGACTAGCCCTGAGCTAACTACTGCCAGTCCTCCTCTTTTTGCTGAGGAAGACTGGCCCTGAGCTAACATCCGTGCCCATCTTCCTCTACTTTATATGTGGGACGCCTACCAAAGCATGGCGTGCCAAGCAGTGCCATGTCCACACCCAGGATCCGAACCAGCGAACCCCGGGCTGCCGAGGAGCAGAAAGTACGAACTTAACCACTGAGCCACCAGGCCGGCCCCCCGAAGCTGGTTTTAAAGGAAATCAGTAAATTAACATAGATAGGGCTCAAATGCTTCAAATGACACTGCCTAATGTAAATATGAGTCTCTAATCATGTAAATCTGTTGTTTAGTTTTTTATTTAGTGGAGAAAAAATCAACAATTCACAGGGAGCATAAATCATTCAAATGTAACGTAGAAAAAAAGGAATAATCCTATTGGACATTCATGATGTGTTGTAAACAATGAACAATTTCTCTTCCATTAAATAATTTGTAAAAAGTGATATGAAATTAAAATCAAGGAAGAATCTGAGCTTTATCAAACTCAGTAAGAAGATTTAAGGTTGATATTTCCCTCTTCTTTCTCCACATGGCATTTTAAAATTTCACGGACCCATCTTTTATGTAAATGTGTTTTCCAGCATGATAGCTTTCAGATGCAGGGCAGTTTCTGTTTGTGCAGCAAAAAACACTGGACAAGAAATAAGATGCATGTCACTGCAATTATAAATAAAGGCATGCAGATGTATATTTTGAAGACAAAGCTTTTACTCCACTGGTTTAGAATTTTCCAGAACTTGTGTAGTGAGAGATCATTGCTCTCATTTCTTTGCATTGCTGAATATGCCTAGCTGAGAGATTGAATGCCAAGAATCAATGATATTTTGAAAGGGTGGTTGTGTGTCATTCAGGATGTACTCTTATTTTGACTTCACAAAACAAATTTAAATTAAAAAAAATTGTTGTACTTTCATTTTGGAAATTCTACCGGAACTGTAATTTTATCAGGTAGATTTGGCAAAAATCAGTTGCAGGGGTATATATGTGGTCCACATTTGTGATATGGATGTGAATGTGTTACTTAGCATACTTCTCTTTCTCCGCCAGAAAATATGCCAGTTTTAGAAAGTATTGGATTTTCTATGTTTTATAGACTAGCTGTATATTAACACCTATGAAACTATGTATACATTTACATTAATAGGTTAATCTGTGGGGAAAAGAAACTTTGATACCTTGGCTCTAATTCTTGGTTTTACTACTAAAGGTATATAAAAATACTTTTTAAAATAATGGGTATTATAATTCATTTAAAATCATATTAAGGACCACTTTCTCAAAAATTTGGAGCTTAAAAGTTAAAGTGGGTGACTCATTAACTTTGTGATCATTCCGATATCAAATTTTCTGTCCATTTCATTCACTAAGAAGAGGATTGAGCCACAGGTGGAAGCAATTCATTTTTCTCTTCTTTGAGATCATTTTTCTCTTCTTTGGTTTATCTGTCCATCCTTGTTACCGTCTGGTGTGCTTGCCAGAATTAATTGGCAAGGATGACACCGGAAACATTATGCAAATTCCATCTGGCTGCTGTTTGTAAACTAAATTGATAGCTATATAATGTTGTTTAAGTGTGCAATTCCCTAAATGGAAATACGCAGTAATTTATTCAGACTTCAGAAGCATAGGAATATTGCTTCCAGTATTTTTCCATGGAAAAGGCTCCATATAAAACCTTTTATTCACTTCTAGAGGCAGCATTTTTTTATGGTGATCTAAAAGCAGCTTTGACCAAAATATTACATTTGGTGTCATCCCATATGCACATTTGTTTTGTATTGTTCTGACAACCGTACTGATGTTTATACAAACCAAGAAAATTCCAATTTTCCAACTCTTTGAAAGGCACATTAATGCTGCTAGGCATGTTTGCTGGAATACAGCTATGATAAATCAGTGGCAATTGCCATAATGTCTGATTAACAATATTTGCATGGATAATTGCCGTGATCTGATTTAAAATTCCATTCTTTCCCAAGTGGTTTTGTATAAAAGGTGTGCTTTATTGTTTTCTAGAACATTCTGTTTAGAGATAATAATGTAAGCCATAATTATGAGATTAAGTAGATCAAGTTAAAGTTTTATAATTTTCTTCTAGTTTTATATAGTTTTTTTCCTCCTGATTTTATCTCTGAATATTTCTCGTCTCCATCTTTTCTCTTTCAAGAACCTCTGGAGCGACTAGGCAAAATTGGAGTGGGAAGTTGATTTCTTTTTCAATTTTTTTCCTATTAATCGAAGATCGCTTTCCCAAAGCTATTGCTTCGACCTTCACTAACTCTATATATCTTCACTCATACTCTACATGTTTTTTTTCCTAAACTCGAATAAACTGTCACCATCTAGAATTGAACATTAATGGGAATAATAAGCATAAAATAATAGTAATAATAATAATATTTATTATATATGCTAGGGTCACGTTTATTAAGTGTTTCATATGAAATTTCCTTGAGTCCTGACCTCGACCATATGAACTAGGTGTCATTGTTAAAACTTTATTAGTATAGATGAAGAAACTGATATTTAGTCAAGCTAGCTAACTCGTCCATGGTTATACAGGTAGTAATTTGGACACTTGGCTCTAAATCTGTAATGTTAACCAACACTCTCACCTGCACTTATCATTTTATACTCTAATTCTTCTGTGAGTATATTTGCCAGCTAAAATCTTCGAGTTCTGTTGTGGATGCATAATAAATAATAGGTGAATTAAGTATAGATTAAGGAGTTAAGTATTTTTCCATATATAACATGCATGTGGGTAATGATCTATTAGACAGAAAGCCTCTATCTGTGTAAGGGACTCAGTAAATCTTACTCAGAAAGGGTGCTGTTTGAGTAGTTTATCTGTCACTGAATTTATCACACCTCCATCATGGGCTCATAACCGTGTCCAAGAGAAAGAGAAATGAAAATATGAATATAAGCTAAAAGAACATTCAACAAAATTTTAGAAATGGCATCAGTAGATTTTTCAATACTTATATTACAATGATGTCAATTGTGATGAAGAAAGATATTCAGAGTCTTATTTCACTATCAGTAATCTAAGAGAAGTTCATAGCTACAGGTGCTCTTGAGACTGACATCCCCTCTGGGCTACAAATACAGGAGCTTTATGATGGCAAATTTCGAAGAATGAGTGAGAGGAAAACGTCATGTTAGAAACAATGTCCTGGAAACTGACAGAACTATATGGGGAGAAATTTGAAAAAACTAAGGATTTTGTTAGAGAGAATTGATAAAAGTAGAGAGAGCCGGCTTCTTTCTTCTCTTTACAATTGTTGTACTTGATAAAACACAATTCGTAGAATGAATGGGCAACTTTTATTGATAGAAGTGAAGCATCTACCACATAGATATAAGAAGAGTTAAAATTTTAGGTTACCTACTTTGGACTAAGGGATGCCAAGCAATAAAATTTGAGACTCAAATAAAAATTAAAATGATGACAAATACTCATAGTCCTTAGGATTCCTCAAAAATTTATTTTAATTAAAAAAGTGTAGAATATTCTAAACATCTTATGTTCATTATTTACTTAATAAAATTATCTGCCATGCGATAGTTTATTTGAGTTGCTTTAAGGCCTCTAATATTTGGCCATCAACTACTTAGTAATTATTTAGAGTTTCTCAGTCAAAAGATTATGTTTCTTCATTATTCACATGAATTTCTATGTTTTAGACTTAAGGGACTTCTATGGCACCAACCAAGACCAACCTTTATTCCCAGAAAGTGAAATATCTGGAAAAAAGTCTTTGAGAATTACTTTTCGCTTCTTTTCAGTTTAAATAAGCTAACATAAAATGCTAATATGCCACATAAATTACTTTATTTGAGTTAGAATACAGAAGATATTTTACAAATAAATATCCAAGTAATTTTACAAATGAGTTAGGAAATTTTGAAGGTGTTTCAAGAGCATAGGATCAGGGATAACATTCTTTAAATTTGAAGTTACTTTTATTTATAGAGTTTATCACATGTGGAATCTGAAGAGCCGGCTAATAAATTGCAAAGACCCTGAATAATGAACCCAGCAATCGGCAGATCCTTGAGTCATACTCATTTTCTGACTCTAGCATCCATCATGTTTCTCAGATGGTTCTTTTTGTTAATCTGCTCTTGTTATTATTTATTTATATAATGTAGGAGAAATCAGTTAAAATTGTAGTTTCTGCACATATAGAAAAGGAAAAGTTGCATTTGATGATCTCTAACATGCTTTCAAACTCTGGGAGAATACTAAAATGACACTGATTTCTTTATATTTCTCCTTGTTTACAGGCATAAGCAAAACCATGTTAAAATGGAGGGTTTGCCAAATAAGTGATAGCAGTATGTTATGGTCATTTATTGGGTAAAAAATCCCTACAAGATCAATGAAACAGAGAGTTCAATAGGAAGTAAAGCGACTTTGAGGAACAGAGCAAAAAATTATCCAAGCTCGGGAGTACAGTTACGTTACTAGAATTGAGAATAAGTGAACAGTCAAAAAAAGGAATTCATGCACTTTGTTGTAAAAGCATCTTTCTCAATAAGAGTTTATTTATTGAGCTTTCTACACTTAGAATTATTTTTTAATATCTATATCTTAAACACTCTACTAGATGTAATATTTATAGACTGGTTTTCATTTTAAAAATGCTCTCACATATTTTATCTAATTTCATTCTATTCTAGTGCTCTGAGTTAAATGGAACAAGGTTCACTTCCATTTTGCAGGTGCTGAATTTGATATGCTGAAAGAGAATTGTGTAAAATATTCACTACTGTTTAGTAAAAGATCTTTAGGTAAAAAATATGTCTTACAGCTACTGGCAAAATCTTCTCAAAAAAAATAAATCATTACAACATGACTTCTTATTAAGTGATGGCTCAGTATTTGATGACAATGACTAACAATGTGCTTTGTGCACAAGGTTGAAATCTTTTCCTAAATGTAATTAAATGGCACATTAATTTCCATTGTTAATATGTAACGCTTTCATAGTAACTATCTTTTAAGTCTTATGTTTATCAGTGTTATACTAATACATTTAAGAGTACTGAATCCTTACACTTATCCATATAGGGTAAGTAATGACTGTGCAGAACAAGAGTTGCTGCCTATTACTGGGATAAGCTAAATTTAAAACAACAAAGTCTTGATTTAACAAATTGAATCCTAAACTGGTTAATATAAGTTTAAGAGATGATCAACAATCTCAGAGGGTAGCTGGAATTTAGGAGATAACTGGCTCCATATAGTATTGTATTAAGATCTTTGAGAGTTTGGTCTGATAGATGATTCTCCCAGTGAAGGAATTGTTCGTTCATTATTTTCAGTGGAAGGATCATTCACTATTATTTCTCGCTCAGTACCATCATGCTTTCCCTACCTTTCATTTACACCACGTCAGTGAATGATACAGCTAGAGCTTTTTCCTCTCTCATTCCATCAGCCAAAATGTTGTCAAATGAACTGAGTGAGAGGCTGGGTAAGGATGCTTGGGGCTTTTCATTTAAGGTCACTGGCAGGGCTGAGTGTTGTTGCATTGCCACGTTGTGCTATGAAGGGATTTGTTTATAATCTAGAGCATACACATCCACAAACAGCTGAAATCCTTGCTGCGCTCCCAATAAACATTTAACATATTCTGTTCTATTTGCAACAGGACTAGAATCAGGGCAGTAGATGTTGAATTACCAATGCTGCATAGTTAGGGGAATACATAGATAGTGACTCTATCGTAGGTGAAAAACATAATTAAGGGTGTTTGCGGAAGAGTGGATCCCTTCCCACTGTTAATGAAGCAACGACACATTGTGTGTAAGCTTTGGAGAAAGGATCCCCGTGCTCAAATGCTGGTGCTGCCACTGACTATTTCAGCTTGGGCAGGTCGATAAGCTGTCATTTTTCTCACTTGCAAAAAGGATGATTCCAACAAGATTATTTCTAAAATCCACTCAAATTCTAAAAGTCAATAACTTCTTACATCTTTAAATTTAATATTATAAAATGAGTTACTTGTATCTTATCATCCTTTCTTTCGATGTTCAATGTACTTTAATAAATGTTGTAGAACATCATAAGATGAAATTAAAAATATAATTTATTTTATCTTCTTTGATTAAGTTTGAGATCAGGAATTACAACCAAACCTTTTAGTGTCAAATGATCATCATAATTTCTTCGCCAGCTGTTTTTTGGAAGCAATAAGGCTGAAAATATGATCATTGTGTTCATTCATTATCATTTATGCATCAAAATTTCTAGTTTTCACTTATATACACACTAGCAAAAATTAGTAAGTAGATAGCTAGGGTTATTATTTTTAAAATGCGAGAAAACATTTGTAACATCATAGAGAGTTTTAGTATAAGTGTCTGTATTGCACTTAAGGGGTCTGGCCAAAGAAACTACCAGACTCTGTCACTACTGATGTAACGATTATGTACAATATTCTTAAGATCTATAATGTAAGCAAATGTGGGTTTTGAATAAACAAATGGATATTAAATTATGGACATTTTTCAATAGATAACAGTCAATATATATAGCAATGACTCATATGATTTCTCTTGATGATTTGATTTTGTTCATTTTTCAAGATTTTAATAGCCAAAGGATTCGACCCAAATTTCTTTTGCTTATGTAAGTATTAATGGAATCAGGAGGAACTAAATGAGCATTGGACCTCAGGACTATATCCTTGTCCATAGCTCTACAAAGTTCCAAATCAATTCATTACCAAGGCAAGGACTAGGTAATTTGAATTATGTTTTCATCTCTCCTATTAATCTTCTGAATGATCTATAATTTTGGTTCAATTATAAAAGCAGCATAAAAGCTTAAATATGGAAAATAGAAAATAAAAGCCCTCTATTAATTAAACAGATAACTTCATAATGTCAGAACACACCAGAAATGCATTTTTATATTTTTCTAAGTCATCAATTATTTATCCATCTTCCAGAGAACACTTCTGTGGCATTTTCCCCCTCGCAAGTGAATTTTATGCAGATTCTTACAGAATGCTAATTGAAGACAAGCTCATTTGGATGTGATTTTCCCTTCAAAGCTCTTCTAAAAACCCATTTCTAGCATTAAGATACTGAGAAATTTGTAATCATAACTATTAAGGAGTTGGTGATGTCGGAAGTTGTGAATTCAAAGGCCTCATAGGGAGGTTTAGTAATGTATAGTATAAGTAAATCCAGCAGTCAGGCATCAGAAACTAGGGATGAGTGAGCTCTGTGATAAAAATATTTTCTATACTCCCCTTAATTCCCCACTCCCTTTGCTGTATTTGAGCTGGGCTTCCAAATGCCAGCATTTGCTTCTTTTGCCTGAGGGTTTTCTCTGTCTGTGTTCAGCGTACACACAGCCAACCAGATGTGCTAAGATTAAGGTTCTCAAGGAAAAGCCCTCAACCAATGAATGATGGGAGTGTGTGCACCAATATTTCAGCTCTCTTGTCCTACGGGACGGATAACTCTGAGGTACTTGTTTTATACTTACTGTCAGAATTTGCCAGCAAGATTAAGCTCCAATTGCCCCCAGCCTTAGCTCGCTTGATAGTGCACCCGAGGTTGGCTCTCCTCTTTCCTGTCTCACTTCCCTATTCCCTGCCAGACTTTCCTAGATCACCACTCAAGTGCGCTACCTGCATTCAAATATTTGCTTCAGGATACGATTCTAGTGGAACTGAAAACTAAAATATCTGTCTAAATGTGTTCAAATTAAAATAAATAAGCCAAAACCTGTAAGGACAAGATAAAAAACACAAATATTTCCTTATGGTCATTTTACAAGACTTTCTACATGTTTACTGAAACTCTTTAGTCATGACCTGAACCACACATGGTGCAGTCAGCAAGTCTTTAATTCCATTCTTAACCGCAGTCACAGAAGAGGATGTAGCAAATCAGCTCAATAGGCATTCAAATTGGAGTGATTTTTATGCTAGTATATACCCAATTTTACTTTTTTCCCACCTCTGTGACTGAATGCTTAGGAATGAGGCAATTAATGAAATGACTTTGAATTTTAGTTTATAAACCCTAAGAACAAGAAATGCTTCCTCCAGTTATCTTCAATAAATCAAATTGATCTTGGTTTTAAGCATTTATTCCAACTGGAGAATGGAACATTTGACCTGCACCATTATTAGTCTCCTTTAGCCATGAGGGCAGAGCCTTGTTTCTTGGGAGCAAAGTGTCTGAGCAGCCCCCTCCAGTCGTCACTTTAATAGTTACTGATAATATTTCCTCTCTTCCAGCCTGCGTATTCTCTTCAGGTCTACTGCTGTTCCACATTTGGGTTACCAAACTGTTTGGCAAAGCTCGGAACTCTAGAACCTTCCCATGTACCACAAAGACACTTGGAGGTCCTGAAGACATTCAGAGAACCGCTGAAAATCAGAGAAGAGTCTTAAAGAGTTCTGAGGTGTTTCTGGGAAATTTCCTTTTGGTCTGAGGAAATCTCAAACTACCTTGCTGACTTTTTCTTTTTCTTCCTCCTCCTCCTCGTCTTCATTCTCATTCTCCACCCAGCCTCGCCTCCCATCTCCCACAGCCCTTGCTTCCATTACTATATTCCCTCTCATTTCAGGCCTTCTTCTCCTCAACAAGTTTATAAAAAGGAAAAAAAAAAGACAGAAGAGGCAGTACCTTAACAGACTTTTTTGCATTTCATGTGCCCACAAACTTGCCCAAAAGTTGAGAAGCATAGAGCTTGCTGATAGGTTTATCAACAGGTAAAAAGGATATCAAAGAAGAGAATATTATTTCATATCTCAACAATCTTGTTCGTTACACAGATAATGGAACCCAATCTGCGTTAGAAATTTCCTCTTGAATTTAATACTGTGCAGCAGTGTTATCCAAAGTGAGGTTCTTAGGAGAGTACATTGGTATATTGTAAGTAATAAAAAGAAGAATTGCTATTTCTATGTAGTTTCCATCTCATCATTTTTATTGTTTTTTAAAAAATCTATCTGATAATATACACTATATATTGGAATGGTATTCTCAGAAAACAGGCTCAAATTTTTTCTTATTACTAGAGAATACTAAAAAGTGAAAATAAATCTTCAGAAGCCACAAAAGCTTATTTTTTCCACCATTTTTTATCCCAGATCTTAAGAGGACTGAAAGTAAGACCATAAATTGAGCTGTGCTACTTACAGGTAGACATCTTTGATCTTTGAATTTCCTATAAGTAGATCTTCAAATATGTACCCTGACCCACTACCAAGATATCTCAGTTGTTCTACAGTGATGAACCATTACAACCAGACCCTAATTATCACCAGAACATGCTGATGTTTTCGTCACATAGTTTTTTTTAATTCCTTTTTTAAATTAATATTCTGCTAAATGCATCCAAGACTTAATCTTTCAGAAATACATACCCTGAGACACTGTGTATCTAAAATGTATTTTGTTTTCACATTAATTGTTTACTCAGGCTAAATATAGAATTCTAGGTTCAAAATTCTTTTACCTTCTCACTTTTCTAAGGCACATTTGATTTTTTTTTCTTTCTTTTTTGATCTCTGGAATTTTAAAAAAATATTTCTGTCCTTAATGAATGAAAATTTTATTTTTATTTGTCACTTTTTATTTTTATCTTTAATTAAAGCATATGATTTAGTTTGGTTTATCTTAAAAGTAGAACCTAAGACAGAAATTGAGATTCAGCTAGTTTATTTGGAATATGATACCGTGAAATGAGAGGAAGAGAGCAGAGAGCATGAGACAGAGAGGGGAAGGCAATATAAGCTTCATTATTGAGATAGCTAGTGTAGTCATTGGGTAGTCAATTCCACCAGGACCTCTGAGAGGAATACAGACCACCTCTTAAAACTGTTCATCTGAAGACCAGGAGGTTGGGATATTTACCCACTGCTCCCACCCTCCATTGATTGAGGATAGTCCCTATATGTTTTAATTCCCCTGAATTTCCAAGATTCTTTTATATGGAGAACAAGAGCTCTTAGAATGTTCAAGGAAATCCTGAGACAGAGAAGAGAAGAGAAGTGAATTCTTGAGGTAGGAGGACTTGGCCAGCATACTAAGAACTGTGACTGGAATCATAGCCATGGGTTTAACAAAGAGAACAAAAAAAGTCTTCTTAAGTATATGGTTAAAAAAGTAACAAGAAATGGTTATGGGGGCTCTCATTCCAAGTGTTTCTGGGATCAGGAAAATAGCACTAACAAATACCCAGTTGCTGAGGGCAACACTTACTTATCATCCCAGACTCATCCCCTTGTAGTATTACTTTAGCCCCACTTTCAATTCTTCATTAATACTTGTGGGCCCACTCTCCAGAATATACCTGAATCTGATAATTTTAATCATCATAAACCTAAAGTCCTGGTCTGAGTCAGTATCATTTCTCACTATATCCACATAACTATTCTGCTCCAATCTCCCAGCCTCCACTCTGGTCCCCGTGTCCATTCTCCACATAACAGCCAAAGTGATATTCTTCCAGGAGTACATTTTTAAAGTACCTCTCTTCTGCTTAAATTTCTCCAATGTCTCCCCACTGCAATGAGAATAAAATCCTTTCTAGTCCCTTCCCTGACCTGACTCTTACCTACTCCTCCAAATCTAATCTTCCTACTCCAGCTAACTTTCATGACTATGCTGCAGACACTCAATCTTACTAAATGTGTAAGGTTTGTTCTACCTTTGTCCTCACTGCCCCTTTTTTTTTGAGACTGTGATTCCTTCAAATCTTCCAAGGGCAGCCCCTTTTGGGTTTGACAAATAGAAATGGCAAGCAACAGGATATATTGGAGTATATGAGGAAGCCATTTGGCTTAAACCTAATTCAGCCTGACTTCGTTTTTCCAAACAGGCCTGACATGGCCATTGAGCATGCATTGTATACCTGCTTTAAACATTTCCTATGGCAAGAACAAATGGTCTTAAGATAAAAGTGCAACTTCCCCCCACATTGGCATTTCCTTAAGGATAAGCATCTTTCCTTAGGCTAGGAACTGATTGCTGTGCTCACCTTTGACCGACAGCTCACCTGTGACCACCCAGCTCAAGACAACCGACCTGCCACCCTGCTGTGTCCACCGAGACAGCAGACCTACCTGCTGTGTCCATCAATCGCTGTGCCGACAGAGCAGTCTCATGACTATTGTAAAAGGGACATTTTAATCATATGTGACACATCCTCTTTGGGGGTATATAGCAACTCTGTGCACCCCACTTCTTTGGTGACCTTTCTTCCTTCGGGAAGAAAGGCCCCAGGCCATGGTCCTCACATTTTAGCTCAGAATAAACTCTCCCAAGTTTTCATTTATAGATTGGTTATGGATTATTTTCATCGACATGTTCAAATCTCAATTCAAATGTGCCCTCTATAGTCAGGTCTATCCTGACTTTCAGGCTCAAAGACCAATCCCATGCTGTGTTTATCATATCTTCCTATTTGATATTCTTCCCTGCACCTAAAACTTCCAATAACAGCTCATTTATGTATGTGTTTACATAAATTTATAGTGCTCTCTCTCATAGAATATGAAGGATAGTCCCTTGTTTATATTTTATTCCAGTGCCTGGTCTCTAGTAGGCAATGAATATGTTTTAACTAACTGATATGTTTGTACCAGTTTAAATTTCATGGTCAATTACTATAATCATTCACTTGCTTAAAACCCTCAACCATTTTACCCTCCTTCCATTCATTGTCCTTCATGCTTAACTTGTCTAAAACATAATCCTATAATTTTCCAAGTTGATATAAGAACATTGGTGCTCTAAGACATGTGGAGAAAATACCTCTCTGTTGACTGGTCTCAGTTTAAATTAATCAACACTACCCTTGTGTGGGCCTTAGCAATGCCTGGAAGAAGTGCTGTCTTCCTTGACTTTTATCCTCTCAGTCTCCTACATGACCGTTTGTGACCTTAGACTTTTGACCTTCAAACACCATATCCTATCTGGCATTATTGGCCTTGCTTCCTTTTTTCACTGGGAAAAGAGAAATAGTCGAAAGAGAGTTTCCATAAGTTCCCACCAGCATTCCTACTGTTAAAAGATAAACTGAGGCATATTGAAAAGTGTAAGAGTTTATTTGAACAAAAATAGATTTGAATCAGGCAGCATCCAATCTAGCAGACAGAAAAGAGTTCTGAGGAGCTATACAAAATGAAACTTTTATAGGCAGAAGGCAGCAGGAACGAGGAAGTTATACTAGGCAAAGACGCAGGATGGTTATTGCAAGGTTACTCTCCTTTAGGAGATGGCAGGGGCCTATCAGGCAGATTACCTAACTAGTGCTGGTCAGGTGATTCTCGATTGACTGATTTAAGATTCCATTTCTAGGAGAGCTGAAACTGTAATTGACCTACGTCTAGGTTTGGTGACACGGGGCTGAGCATAAGCAATTCCTTTTGGGGCCTATTATTTTTAATACTCCACACATATCTTATTTGTGGTCATAGACAGTACCTTCTCTCTTATAAAGACGAACCACCTCAGCTCCTAGCTCAGGCCAACCTCTCTGCCTGTTGGGGAAATATAATTAAACACGAGATTTCCTGCCAACCCAGAAAATCTCTCCACCAAAGAAGAGAAAGGAGACAGTTTTATTATTAAACAAGTGTAGGGGAGGAAGACATTTCCTCTTCCCAAATGGGGGTTCGTCTGGCCGGAGAACAAATTAAATTCACATGAGACAGAACAGCAAGAGAAAATTAAACAAAGCTTTATGAGGAACCATGGCCCAGGGCCTTCCTTCCCGATGGAAGGAAGAAAGGGCACCGAAGAAGTGGGGTGCACATAGTGGTTATATACCCCCAAACAGGGTGTTTCACATGTGATTGAAATGTCCCTCCCACAATAGTCACAAGATTGCCCTGTCGGCACAGTGCTTGATGGACACAGCAGGTAATGGTCTGCTATCTCGATGGGCGTAGCAGGAGGCAAGTCGATTGTCTGGAGCTGGGCGGTCACAGGTGAGCGCAGCAGCAATCAGTTCCTAGCCTAAGGAAAGATGCTTAATCCTTAAAAAATGCCAACGTTGGGAGGGGGAGGGAAGTCAGTTACAGGAGGTTACCAGACAAGCACAATAAAATGCAGATTTTAAGTCCTTGCCTTTGGTATTGATTAAGAGTTTTTAGAGAGAAGGTCATCTCTTTTCTTCTTCCTGGTACAGAAAGGGAGGCACCTTTTACAGATAGAGATTTACCTTACAAATGTAAATGTGTCCTAAGGAAGGGCAAGTTCCATTCTCCTCAGAGCCTCCTTCCCTGTCCCAGTTTATCAAAAGCAATCAGCCTCAAATAATCCTGATGCCAAAGAGACATATCTTGGGGTGGCCAATTTCAGGTCCCCACACAAGCATTAAAGCAGAATGTGATGTACATCAAAGGTAGTCCACTAAAGACAGAAAGAAATCTCACCCTTTTATATAAGCAAAGCACATACAACCCATTACATACACGTTCTCCAGACAAACTGTTCCTCAAGAGGACTTGGCAGCACCATTGGTTACACATAGCTCACCCTAAATTTACCTGGTAGTTGTGACCGTCTGTGTTAGCTAATTGGCTTTATCTAAAGGAAAAATAAACTTCTCATATCTTTATGACAGAAGGTAGTTTTGCAACTTGGAGTGAGGCCCCCACTGAAAGTAGGCTTCTACCTTCCCTCCGAAAGTGGGAGATAAGGGCTTTATATTCCTTGATGGCTGCATTTCAAAGGGATGCCTCCAAGGTCCTTGAGAAAAATATTCCTGGCCTGTAAAACCAGCTAGAGGTTTATTTTGCTTTTAAAATGATTTACACACATATCAAAGGGGCAGAGAATGAATTTACTATTATCTAAAAAATGGCCATCTTAAGAAAATGTTCTAAGAAAAGGCAAGGGAGGGGGAGTCTCTTTCCCCTTCATGGAGAAAATTATTATTTTTTCTTTAAATTTGTATTTACCCTTCCAGTGTCATCCCTTTCTTTCTTTACATCATCAAATATTTCTATTCTTCTGAGTTGTTCCCATAAACATATAAATGTGCTATAATTTCTCTCACTCAACCAAAAACTAAAAAATAATTCTCTATTGACTCCACTTTCTATCCGTTTACAGCCCCAATTCTTCTCTTTATACAAGACTCCTTGAAAGAAATTTATATATAAAGTGTGTCCAATTTCTCTCTTCAGGCTCCCTTGAACCCATTACACTTAGAACGATATCCACGTTGCTGAGTATTCATCTTTCTCTACCTATCAACAGTAATGAACACACGAATATATGTGTGTATATATATATATACACACACATGTAATCATATGTATACATATAAGCATATTTCATATGATATATATTACACCTAATCACATTTCTCTTGTCATTTGAACTTCTCATTGGAACTCATTCCTTCACCAGGCTTCCAGTTTGCCACACTGAACTTGTTTTCCTTCTAAGTCTAGACAATATTCCTCAGTAAGCTCTGCTGGATTCCCCTCATCTAGATATTCCAACCTCTGAACACTGGAGTCTGTTCAGTCCTCCAACTGAGTCTCTTTCAATCTACATTTACTCCTTTGGTGATGTCATAGAGTTTCATCGTTTCCCTGATTTTAAAGGCCATATTCGTACATGTACTAATTATTCACAAACTTCTATTTCTAGCCTAGATCTCTCCTTTAAACAACAGACTCATGAATCCCAATGAATATCAGACAAGCATCAAAAATTCAGTGCACCCGGAGCTGATCTCCTGATATTCCACACACATCTGCTCTTTGCACGGTCTTTCACATATCTGTCAATGGTAGACCTGTTTCCAAATTTGGAGCTGTTGCAACATCTCCCCAACATCTCCTGTTATCCTTTCCCTGTTTTACTCTTCTCCTTTGCTTTTATGACCATGTAATAAATTGTAAATTTTACATATCTATCTTGATTACTTTCAATCTCCTTCAGTAGAAAGTGAGCTTCATGAAAAAATATGTTTTTTTTTATCATTATATTCATAGTGTCTGGTACAATGAGTGCTCAATAAATATCTGTTGAATTAATGAATAAAAAATGAATAAATATTTCGTACATTAGCCAACTTTTAATTTAATTTAAATTTTTGCTCAGGAAGATTGGCCCTGAGCTAACATCTGTTGCCAATCTTCCTCTTTTTGCTTGAGGAAGATTGCTGCTGAGCTAACATCTGTGCCAATCTTCCTCTATTTTGTATGTGGGATGCAGCCACAGTGTGGTTTGATGAGCGGTGTGTAGGTCCACACCTGGGATATGAACCCACAAAACCCGGGTGGCCAAAGTGAAGCATGTGAACTTAACCACTATGCCACTGGACTGGCCCCAGCCAACTTTTATTTTTAAGTGCCTGGATATTAGACTATGAGGGAATAAAGAAACATGTTCAGCTACTAAGCTGGATAAATCTGAGGTTGAGAAATATAATTTAGTTAGTTCAAAAGTAAACTTGTAGAGCATTACCAGTGAAATTCATTCAGAATTAAAAGTGTCCACGCCTGTTCTTGTACCCTTAGCTCCAATTAGTCAGATTACAACAATAATTGATCAAAAGGAATTTTGATATATAAAATTCAATTTCATCAGTGAAAATACACCATGCTTACTTAGAGATATTTGTATCCTCTTTCTAGTAGGTCATCTGCAATATTTCATACAAATTGTGCTCTCACTAGTGTTTTTCTTTTTTTTTCTTCTTCTTTTTTTCACCCTCTGCTTGCTAACTTCTCTTTTATTATAGCTTTAGGTAAGCTTCCTGGCTCTGACAATTAATTTTTCCCAATTCGACCTTCCTTGAATTTTCCCTGGAGTGAACTGTGAATGCTGTAGGGAATACATCTCTTTCCTGCAGACATAGGTTTGCTCTGAAGTATTCTAGACTGATTTCACATTGCTTAGACATGACACGGGATGATTCTAAAAATGTATTTATGTTCTCTGTGCCAAATAAAGGAGGCACAATCTTTGATAGTTGAGTAGAGAAAATATTTCTGAATCAATGTGCTTTTCTTTGGCTTGTACATCAGTCACTTGTTTGAGCTCTCTAAAATCACATTTCTCTTGATTATAAGCACCTAATAGGTAGTATTTTTAAGCATGTTTTAAAATTATCACTCTAAAAAAACCTAGCCATTCAACTTGTGATGAAATAGTTTTGCTAATATTATTAAACAACCTATTAAGTTAATAAGAATGTAATTAATCCAATAGTAACATTAAATTGAGTTATGCTTTTGATTACTTATATGAGCTGTCTAGTAGTTTGTATGTATCTAATTTAACTTTTACAAGAATACAATGTAGTATTACACTAATTTTATTCCCATTTTGCAAATGAATAAGCTGAGCTGTAGAGATTAAATGTATTGTTGAACATTAAACCAGAACTAAGTAGGAGAACAAGGGTTTACAAATGGTGTGATCTGGCTTCCATTTGCAGTGTATTCTGCACAAAGCTTGAGGATGGAAGCAGGCACCAGGCCACTGTGCACAGAGACACACTTTGTGCCTTGTGACTCTAGACTCTGCCTTCCTATGGACTGAGATGTGAAAGGTGTGCACCAAAATTGTGCAACAACGCAGCCCTAAAATACAGTCAGAATGAAAAAATTCTCTATTCGTTCTTCCATGTGGTAGATATGATTCATAAGCCATTATTAACTAGCATAACATATAACAGCATTGCTCATAATGCTTATTTATCATAATTCATTTGATGAATATATTACATAAAAAATTATATACTTTACAAACCTAGGTTTACTAACTAGAATTATTTAGACATTTGGTCAATAATTTTAATTTATGGCTGTGTTATTATTATAATTTCTCTATTTACCTTGTCTATACATATTTTATTTGCTTTGACATAAGCCTATTTTTGAAATAGGTATGAGTGCAATGCAGTGCCCAAAGAGATACAGGAGCTTTTTTTTGTGGAATAGATACTCTGAATTCTCATATATTAGAGATTTAAGAAAGGACAGTGGAGGCATTAGGTGAAAAACACTGCAGATGCAGATACAAATTAATGGATCTGTTTCATTAGAAAATATTCTGTTCTATAATTTAATAAGCTGTGACAAAGATAAACGTCACATAAATTTTACGTTACTTTGCTATATATTAGTGGAGCAAAAGCCAGATAAGTGTGAGAACCAAAATACCCATATTTAAATACTATAATATTTTCAAACAAGAATTGCTCTAAAATAAATGACACACTAGTTAGAAAGTTTGTAAGATCTTTTAAAATATAATTTTGAAAAAACAAGCATCAAAATAAAAATAAATATGATTTTGAACACTGGAATTTGCATTTAAAAAATCTGAATTCTATTGTGGATTCAAAAATTAGATTGTGACCTTTTTTCCCTTATGCTCTACAAACACAACTTTTCCATTGTATATCCTAGAAATAATGCCAAGTATGTGATTATTTTTCTGACTGCTATATACATATTAACTCCACTTAAATAGAAGATAATATTTGACCAGTAAAACTCATGATTTTTAATTTAAAAATTTATGTTTTAGAGGCTACTTCTCTAAGCTTTGAATCCACAGTTTAAAATGGGAACATCCATAAATATGGATTACGTAATAAACTATAATCGTTTTGAAAAATACATCCCGGTCTGTGGGGTGCCAGTTACACTATCTCTCTGAAGGAACATGTTGGAAGCCCTCTACCTTTTTGCTAAATTTGTGTAGACAGCTGCAAGCATGCTGAAGATTCCGCCTGGATGAAATCACTCACCCCTGCAAGATACATAGTCTCTGGAAGGCAGTAATAAGTAGGTTTGTATCATAGGGAATTGAGAATCCTTATGTTACCCTTTCTCTGCAAATGATATGTGTACTTTTCTGGCCTCTGGCATAATTCTTTAATTAGTAGAACCATCCTGAAAATAGAATAATCCATTCTTTTGGTTAGAGACTGAAGAGAAAGGAAATGAATAGGTTTCGTTATATACAATTTTATCCTGGTGCTTAATACATGCTCAAATTCAATCATTCATTTTGCTGAATGAATAAATAATCCTGATAAATAAAAACTATTCATATTTAACGTAAAGTGATCAGGCTTTAATACAGTGATATTTTTAAATCATCTAAGTTTTAATATGAACATAGCCTATATTTTATGTTTTATGATTTTCTTGTTAATGTCTATCATATTTTCTGGTTTTAGAGAGAAGAGGTACTAAAAATATGTGGTGAATGAATGAATTCCCACAATGCCCACAAATTGCTATTCAATGCCTAATAAATATTATGTTGGAAATGATATTTAAGAGAAAAGATTTAATCGTAATTTAAGCTTAAAATAATAGAAAATAAATGCAAATTTAAATAGCCAATGATGATATTTTCTACACAGATTTTTATAAAGAAAGAGTTAAATGATCTTAAAAAGCATACTTTGAATAATAAAAATTAGTTGTCGACATCTGTAGCATACGGTGGCAAACATATGATGTAATATCTATAAAATCCTTTCACAGCGATTTTTTATGATTTAATAGAGTGAGATTAGGTATAATGCTTAAATGTTTACAAGCATTGGAATGATGAAATGGTTGAAAATTTGACAAAGTCTAACTATATACTGGCGGAAATTGTTTTAAGGGAGTAGAAGCAGTGTTGATATCTCAAGGCAGCCATCAAGTGCTTCACAGGCTCGTGAAATTTCTGAACAGATATTATTAAAAAGCATTTTGCATCACATTCCTTAGAGGAGGAAGATCTTCATTTTTTTAAAAAATAACATTTTCTTCAATTTGTCCTCAAGGATTTTTACAAATCTTAACTCGGTCTGATAAAACCAAGTGATAAATACACTGCCTATTTTATCTAAATATAGCATATATCTTTAGTGATTTAGATTGAATTTTTAGAAGATGTACTCAGATTGAAGTGTTACCAGGATATTTTTCCAGTAAAGAAGATTTACTTTAAAATATGAATAGAACTTGAAAGTTTTAATTCCGATATGGGATCACTTTCTTGTCTAGGCTTCAATTTTTCTTTATTTCATGCATACATATACATATATACATAGGTGTTTACATATATATGAAATAAACATATATTAATAAAGAAAATACAGATACTTAGTTTTTCAAATAGATTAGAGCTTCTTTATAATAAAAGATCATGGCTCACCTATTTGTAATCTCTGTTGATAGCTCATTGAACAAATAAAATTTTCTGTGATTCTAAGATCCAGTTGATTGTAAGCTATAATATTGATTTAATAACACTGCAAAATTGAATATATTCATTGATTTTAAAAACAAGAGCTTGTTAAAATATCTGCATGTCAAAGTAGGGACATATGAATGCAATTGAACCCAGAGATGTTCTGTGTTGATGGCCTTTTCTACATTGTAGTTCTTCAAAAATTAACCTGCTATCTGTGACAAAAACAAAGAGGATTTTTTTTTCTAATTTTATCCTTGATTAGCTGTGTGACTATAAGCAAATGATGATCCTTGCTTTTCTAACCCATAAAATAAAAATATCAATAAGGTCTTATTTTTTATTAATCTTCTTTATTATTATTGTCTTGCTATAGCAAGCTGCCCAAATATAAATATTTTACACCAACCTATCTGTCTGAAAATACATCTCTATGAGGAAAAAAGGGGCAGAAAACAGAATATTTTTAGGTTTGAATAACTGACAAAGAAAATAAAAATGACTAATGTGAGAAGAAGAAATCTTGCGTTCCAAGACTCCTAAATTTTTTAAATATTAATACTGATTAAGAAATAAAGTCTCATTTTTCTTAGAAGCAGTAAACCTAAAACAAAATGTGTTAATATTTTGAATAAAGAAAATGAATGAGCGCATGCCAGGCATTCTAGGTAAACTTTAGCGTATGTGTACCAGCGGATGCATGTATGAATATTCATGGTAGCCTCGCCTGGTGCAATTAAGCAATATACTACTAAATATTTGTAAAAATAAGTGAATCACAAGGTCAGGTACCAAGATGGATGACTCTCAAAAACAAAATGTTGAGTAAAAGGAAAGGGAGTTACAGAACTCATGATAAAATAGTATTTCTATAACTTTTAAAAACATACAAAATTTAAGTACTCTTTTGGGAAATACACATAGTACTACTACCAAATGAGAGAAAAAGCTGAAAACAAAATCCCTGCGAAATAAGAGATAGAGGCACTGAGGGATGAGTACTTTCCAACAAATGTTCTATTTTTTAACTTTATTTTTTTATTTGTTAATATACCTTTTACTTAATTGTAGCTAGCATGAAGAACAAATATAACTTTTGATTTAATCATAATGCAAATTATTTTTCTTGTCATCCTTTAGCAGATTTGTAGTATTTGTAGTCGTTTCTATTTGTAGTAATAGAAACACTTCTATTTGCTAATAGTCGTAAATTTCTCCTCTTTCTCTCCTCTCTTATAGAAATTTCTGTTTGAAAACTTGGCAAGTTCCATGAGCTTTTCGTTTGCTCTAGATAATTGCATCGTTGAAGAAATTTTAGGTTGCAACACGATCTCAGCGCAAGAATTCAATTCTGCACGCTCCAGTCTTCAGAAGTAGCTAAGTCTTCCCCTCCTCTTCCTTCTGCTAAGGTCTGTTGATGGCAGCCACCTTTTATCTGCAAAAGGTTTGTGGTCAGTTTGGCCCTCTCTCCGGGTTTAACTTAACCCCAATTTGCTGTTTGGTATTTTGTTTCCCTCCGGAGTGGGATGAAAGATACTTCTTTTCAAGGGACTAACTACTTCTTGCCTGGATGGGTGGCTTCACTGTTTTTAGGTCTCAAAGATGGTATAAGGTGCCACTTTCTTGAGTGGGGGCAACTTTCAGGTGTTTTTATTTTTGTTTTTTTTTTTTTAATTTATTTATTTACTTTTGAGGATACTCCTATCGTTGGATATCTGTTACTTTAATGCCATCATGTGAGCAAGGGATATTTTCATTTATGATATTTCTTCAGCTTTTGGTTCACCAGTGTCTATCCTATAAGAAATATTTTTGGTTTCAGTTACCCTCTAGCACAACTTCTTTGGTACAAGATTCCTTTTAAAAGGACCATAAGTAGACACTTCTAAAAGTTCCCAATCTCTTTTTGGGGTTCACTTATCTTGGATCTATTTGGAAGATCCTGTGAGCACTTCCAATCTCTCTCCATCTGTCTTTTCTCCTCCTGAAGCAGCTTGCCAATTCATTCGTTGCCCAATATTTTTTCTGGCATAACTCCAAAATTAGCCTAGTGTCCCCCAAATGCAGGAGTCATGTACTAAGTGTTCTTAGCAATTCTTTGAAGAACCTCTCACTTTAAGCACAGCTCTCCCACCCGGAGGAGGAATTAGGAACACAGCAGGGCTTTCTCCAAAGAAAACCTCCGGAATTTAATTCTTTACCCTCTGCCTTTCTTTTGAAGTTCCTGATCTTTCTGAGAAGTCCAAGAGTCCAAAGATTAGTTTTCATCAATTTTAGCCATAAAATCTACATATGAGGATAATTTTCACACTCACTTTGGTAATTGATATCTATTGTAGTCATGCTACAGTAAAAAATAAGGCAAATGGGGTACCATTTTAATATCCTATTGCATGAAATATATTTTGAGTTATACTAGTTTTATATTCCTACAGTAATAAATTATAACAAATTTAGTGGCTTATAAACAACACAGGGTTATTATTTTACAGTTCTCATAGGTCAAATCTAACGTGGGTCTCAGCTGACTAAAATCAAGGTGTGGGTGGGGCTGCGTTCCTCTGTGGAGGCTGTAAGGAAGAATCCATTTCCTGGCTCTTTCAGGTTGTTGAAAGAATCCAGTTCCTCTAGTTGTGGAAGTGAGCTCCCTGTAAACCGCCGGTCCTTCCCAGTCTACAAATGCTGCCGGCCTTCTCTGTCTCCCTTCTTCCAACTTCAAAAACAGCAAAGGAAGGCTGAGTCTTTCTCATGCTTTGACCTCTCCTCTTTCTCTCTTCTGTTGAATCTCTAGCACACTCCCTACCTGCCTCTTCCACTCTTAAGGGCCCCTGTGATTACAATGGGACCACCTGATAATCCAGCATAAATAACTTCCTTATTTTAAGGTCAGCTGATTAGCAAATTTAATCCCATCTGCAACTTTAATTCCCTTTTCCCATATGATGTTAATATATTCACAGGTGTGATACCGGGCATTAAGATGTGCACATCTTTGGTCAGCCATTAGTCTAACTATCAGATGTATATGGAATATTTCATAAATAAACAATTTCTTTAAAGACACAATATGACAGGTAAATACAAACATAAACCAAGAGCGTTAAAAATGTCAGCCAGTCAAGAATTCAAGTAAAAATGTACTTCCTGGAATAGAAGCTCATTTTGCAGAAGTAAAAGGGACAATTCATGATAAGACTTTAATAGTTTAATTTTTAAGTAATGAATCACTTGTCATCTCAATAATATATAAATTTCAAACTATAAGGAAATTGACAAGAAAACTATTTAGATAGGGAATTGTTTCAACCTAGCCAGATCAGACAAACAAACAAAAGTGTGAAGACACTGAGAATTTGAAAAATTAGTATTTTTCTGATGATGATCTACAATTGAAATATTATTCACTGTCATAATTTCTTAAGGGATTTTCCTAACATGATTGATTGTGATGGGGTCCAGGGCAGCCCGCACCTAGATGTGCCACTGTGGTATACGGATTATTTCGAGCTGAAGACAAGAAAGGCTCAGACTCAGCAAGAACATTTGGCCTTTCCCCCCTAATTACCTAAAACAAATTTAAAATAAAGGCCTGTCTCCAGGGCAGGCTGTCACCATAGATAACTTCTGGTTCCGGTAGACTGGGAGGATCCTTGCTAAGCCCACTTTTATCAAAGTTCTATTTACCAAACTTTTGCTTTTCCATTTCCATGTGGGTTGCCTTCCTCCCCTCTGAAGCCCCAAATCGCTACCTCACATGTCCTCCTTGTCTGTAGCTGAAGATACTTAAACAGGCAGCCCCAGCCAGTTGGCTGAGTTGCTCAGTTTGCCTGAGCCTCTCCCATGTATACGTGTTATAAAGCTTTGTTTCATTTTCTCCTGTTATTCTGTCTCACGTGAATTTAATTCATTTTCCAGCCAGAAGGACCCAGAGTGGGTAGAGGAAATGTCTTCCTCCCCTACAAGTGAATTCAAATTGCATGATGAATTTAAGGAAAGAGGTTGAACGAGTGAATTTCCATAGAAGAACATCAAAATTTGGTTATTGTAAATTAATTGTTCAACCAATCCAGACTGTACATTACCACAAATTAAACAACAAAGCATAGCATTCAACACAAAGTTGTGAATCTATGCCCATTGCTCAAATCCCACCTCTGATACTTCTGTCCTCTAATTTTTGTCAGGCCCCTTAATTTCTCTTGTCTCAGATTCCTCACATATGCCCCATCATTGTGAAGATTAAACTAGTTAATGCTGTGAACTTTTTAAAAGATTGCTGGGCCTGTGGAAAGCCTTCAGTCAAGTTCAGTAATCAGGTCTAAGTGAATTACTGGGAGAAAGAGAATAACACTAGAAATTGAGGGAAATTTTTATCACTCGTATTATATCTGAGTCCCATATGCCACCATTTATTGCTTAGATGTATTTTAATTATATAACATTCAGGTCTTAGCGTATCAGACATACTGTACAATATTCTGAGTCAAGATTTCGACAGAGGACAACTCCATAGGATGCAGGAGAAAACATTATCTTTTGTCCTATTTCTTGAATGAACCCATTCTGAGGGGCTAAATTCTTTCCCTTCTCTTGGATAAAATTCAAACAATTTTTTTTTTTTGTGGTTACACCACCACCAGAACAAAAATTCCTCAGTCACTTTCAGTCTCACAAAAGATTTATGTAATCAATAGTTGAATTATCCTATGTCATAATGTAACTAAATTTTATTTAAAGATTCTCCATTTCACTGACTTGGGCCTACTTCAGGCTGCAGATCTAGGAGAGGAAGGAAGCTTAGGGAGGCTTTTTCCTTACCTGCACTTTTACTTTTCTCTCTTGCTTATTAAGCATGAAATATGACCTCCCCAGGGAAACAATGAGAAAGCAGGTTAGAAAAGTATTTTAGAGGGCAGAAACAGTTTTACTTACCTGGTTGTATAATGATTTGATTTTGGGTCCCCTGGGGTTTGGAATCTAGCCAAAGAAAACTCTCTGGTAGGGCACAATTTGAGTTTCTGACCTTAAAACATGCCTGCTCAGAGAATATCAAAATTCCATTTTCTTGATGCAGATAATGCATTTTCTCAGGCTGACTGTTTATGATTTTCTCAGTGCCTGGGCATCCAGAGGTCCACCTTTGTTGTTGGTATCATATCGCTCCTCCAGACAGTCCTTCCAAGCAGCATTTTAAATAGCATCAGTCTGGCTCCCTTTTTGCATGGTACACATCTGGTGCATCAGAAACTATCGAAATTACACGAGTGTGGCTAGCTCCCGGTGAAGTCCTTTTTCTCTCCCAGGTTTGCCATCTCAGGCAGATACAAAAACTTCAGGCTACCTATACATGAGTTGAACATTGTTTACTGTTCCCAAAATCCAGGGGAATGTCTCAGCCTGGTGAGAGAGGCCCTATCTGCCCCCTCCACAGGCACAGGAAGGAAAAAGGAGACAATCCCTGTCTTTTTCCTTCCAAATGTGTTTTCTTCTCTCCTCTCTAACTTCAATCCTTTTATACCCTCAAGTGGGAGGTAGGTGGAGGGTAGAAATACTTATGAAAGTAATACTTAAAAATAAATAAAGCTTGACCACTTCTTCCTTAACCCCTAAAGGATACTGAACATTTCATTTTAGAATATGGGAATACTTGTCCTGTAGCTTCCCCTTCATCCTTTGAAGTCTTGTTATGGATTGAATGTTTGTGTCCCCCCAAAATTCATATGTTGAAGCCCTAACTACCAAGGTGATGGCATTTCAAGCTGGGGTCTTTGGGAGGCAATTAAGGTTAAATTTGGGTGCCGACCGGGTGGCACAGCAGTTAAATGTGCACGTTCTGCTTCGGTGGCCCGGGGTTTGCTGGTTCAGATCCTGGGTGCAGACATGGCACCGCTTGGCACACCATGCTGTGGTAGGCGTCCCACATGTAAAGTAGAGGAAGATAGGCATGGATGTTAGTTCAGGGCCAGTCTTCCTCAGCAAAAAGAGGAGGATTGGCAGCAGGTGTTAGCTCAGGGCTAATCTTCCTCAAAAAAAAAAGAAAAAAGATTAAATTTGGTCATGAGGTTTGGGCCCTCATGAGGGGATTAGGGGCCTTAGAAGAAGAGGAAGAGAAGGAGAGCTCTTTCTCCACTCCCCCCCCCCCCCGCCCACTCCCGTCACTGCACAGGCACCATGGAAAGGCAGTATGAGGTCAGCTCTATCTCTACAAATACAATGTTCATACATTTATCATTACCATATTTGAGGCAATCACAAACTCTGAACAAATTGTGAACATCTCATACATCCTTTTCACATTAAAAAAAATTTAAAACCTGTCAAAATTATTTTTTACTTTTTGACTTAAGGCTGAATGTGAGATAGTCATTTTACAATGTTCTAAATTTTTGGCATTGCCTTGTTTCTGAATGTACTGATATGCCTAAACAAATATAGCTTCTTTAGGTGTTTCATGACATAGGAAATAATATATTTTTCTTAATACGTACTCTTGCTTTGTATAATTTGTTTTTATAATGTATTCTCATGTACAAAGTGAAAGAAATTTCCTCTCGCAATGGAGATGAATTTAACTTGAAATTAAAATGCTTGTCCAGTTTATTATCAAAACGGATGAGTCTTTACAAAGAAGAATTGAAAGCGATTCTCTCTGATGGACTTCCCTCTGTTTCTCCAGTGGAATATGAACGATGCACTCTTCCAGGTGAACACAACTGGAACCAGCCACATCTAAAAGGAGAAATTGACTCCAGAATTATTATTGGATGAAGTAAATCCACATTAAATTTTGAGTCCCCCAATAAGTTGTCATAACCAAATGGAAGACTTTCATAGAAGAAGTATTTTTCAAAGGCTGAAATACTTCTTATTTCTTTGCATTTTTAGTAACTATTTTCTAATTAGATTTTATGAACGTCACTTTTATTTTAATGGAGCATTTTTCCCCAAAGGACCACATAAATAATAAGCGATTCAAATCCGGAAGTATGTAAACGCGAGCAACATTTTGGTACAGCAAAATATTAGGAACAAAAATTAATTATAGAAAAAGACTGAAAACTATTTTCTTCTTTTGCTATTTATGGTTTTATACGTAATCCTGGTGAGGTTAGTTTAACAATGGGCAGATATTATGTCTGTAAAATAACCCATTAATGATCACATCCTTGAAAACCTTTGTGAAAATCTGAACATCACAAATGCAAATTTAATTCTTTTTTTCCCCTTAGCTTCGTTAGTAACTCTGGAAATTAAAACTATACTACAAAAATTGAGGAAAGTTAAAAATTTGAAAACATGCCAAGTCCATGACCTGGGCAACATGAAAGACCAGTGCTAGGTTAGAAGGATTGACAAGCATTATCTAACGGCAAAAACACTTGAGTTTGAATTTGGGCCTAGAAATGAGACTAAGCTTATTGTTTTATTTATTTATTTAACTTTTTCTGCAAAGCTTGAAGAGGATGTGTCAAAGGTAAACTTTAACTCTAAGAAGCAGTGGCCTAGAATGATAAAAATCACAATTCTCTTTTTAAAAGTGAGTTCAAGGGGCCGGCCCCATGGCCTAGTGGTTGGCTTCACGTGCTTTGCTTCTGCAGCCCTGGGTTTCACGGGTTTGGATCCTGGGCGCGGACCTGGCACTGCTCATCAAGCCATGCTGAGACGGTGTCCCACATGCCACAACTAGAAGGACACACAACTAAAAAATTTATATACAATTATGTACCGGGGGGCTTTGGGGAGAAGAAGGAAAAATAAAATCTTAAAAAAAAAAAATGTGAGTTCGAAACTCAGAAACCAATGTTGGTTTCGTTTCTCTCCAATACTCTTTTCTGTTTACTATCTTGAATTTGGTTTTGTACCTAATGTCACACTTCAATATCAGCAGACACTACATGCTAGGATACCATATGCTATTTAACATGATTCTCAAATTAGACTATCAAATATGAGTTATTAATTTTAAAGATGTCTAATTTGAGGACATGAGGCTCAAAAAAACTACAGAAGATTCCAGGATGACATACCTAGGATAAACTTGTGTGTCTCTACACCACAATGTAGCTGCTCTGCAATGTCTGATCTTCCTCTTCAAGGACCACACTGCAAATGCTGCTGTGTACATTGTTTAGTTAGGAACATACTTGATTCATTTGTTGTATCTTCTTTAAAATGTCTCTGCTTTTTTTGCTATTTTAGTTAGGTACTGCATAAAATCATCATTTTTCCTTGAGGTTGAATACATAGTATGAAATAAAGTATGTGCAATTACATAGTGAGATATAATAATGTAATTCTTACATTATCAACACTTAAAAACAATCTGTAACTGTTCTATAAATTAACTCTAGTTTGGAAATCTTGTGCCATCTTCCTAGTTGTCCATTTTCTATTTGCTATCTTTTGTGTCATCCATTGTTCCCCGCTAGTCTTGCATTATCGTTGATAGATTATTTTCAGTCTTCTACCTCCGTGACACATTAAAGTATAGAGCTTTCACAGATTGTATCTTTATAAGTCTAGCTGTTTATTTTCCTGTTCGCTACCATCTTATATATACAAATGCAGGAGGTATTATTCTTCTCTACTAAATTATCTTCACCCTTTTTCGATGCTTGTTTAAGATCTTCTCTTAATGGAAGAAATCTGCCCCCTAAATTTAGTCTCTTCTCATTGTGTCCTCACATGGCGGGAAAAGGCAAGAGAGTCCTTTGGGGTTCCTTTTTCAGGACACTAATCCCATTCCTGAGAGCTCCACAGCTCCCAAATTCTCCGCCTCCTAATACCAACACACTGGGGGTTAGGATTTCAACAAATGAGTTTGGGCACAAACATTCAGTCCATAACATCATGCTTGGGAGAAAATGTGTTGACTGCTATGCGAAAATGATTAATTTTCTCATTTTATGCATACTTCTAATTTATTAGAAAATCTTGCTTCTAACAGGAAGCAAATAAGAAAATAGAAAATTCTGCCTTTACTACCTCTCAGTTTTATAGTTTAACTCTATTCGGTCAATTTTTCTTTGCCTTCCCCTTCCTGCTGTGCATCAGTCCTAAATGGTCACAGTAATGTCCTTTCCACCCATATGAATTCTTCTCGGCCATCAAGTTCTAACCCCTATTCCTCAATTTTTGGATCAAGCACTTCCTCAGCTCTTCAACTTGAACAAAGCTCTTCATCTTACAAATGCCTGAGGAATTACTTTCAGACTAATTCATGTGGAACTGATTCTTGAGAAATGTCTTATGTGTTTATTTTGCTATTTTTTGATATGCTATCTCTCTAACTGTTCTCTAATTTTGTATATATGTCTTGTTTCCATAGTAGGACAGTATGTTCTGTAATAAAAGTTATGAGGTTTTGTACTCTTTTGAAATTCAAACAGCACCTTGCCTTTTTACAAATCTTTTGTTTTAAAATATTTATTGCCTCTCTCTGCTGTGCTAAGCACTGTTCTTGGTGGCTGAAATGTGACACAGAAAAGAGTAAGCAAATATTCTGCATCAGGACTTCACATATGATCTGTTTAGTACATATCACAATTAAAATTACATATTTAACTGCACATTCGTTTGTTTAACGTCTAGCTCCCCAAATTCTGTAAGCCAAATGTGACATTAGACTCTCTTTAATTTATCACTGTGATATCAGTGCCTAGGTTGTATCTGGTATGTACCAATATCTATTGAATAAACAGTGTAATACTAGAAGCTTAATAAACATTTTCTGAGGTAAAAATTGGGGGGAAATGCTAGATATAGAGAAAAAGAAAAAAATAGAAAGTTAAATATATTTTGGAAGTTCAGATCCTTATGGAAAAATTTAGTCTTTATCAGAGAGAAAAAACATTTTGTAAATATCGCATATTCTAACAAATTTAAAAATATTGTTGTAATCCATTAGAGGTGGGATGTACTAGATGAAACCTATCTGGGCAAAAAGAAAACACAATAGTCCAAAAAAAAAAGATGTCAAAGACTTTAGCTGAA